>NC_058033.1:12804044-13104044 GCF_019176455.1 Solea senegalensis
CTGTCACGCGTCAGAGTTCCAACCCTGCCTGTCGACAGAGGGAGGCAGAGATAGAGTGGAAAAAAAATATAGACGGAGAGAAAGAAAAAGGGAGAGAGAGGTAGTTATCCTCTCTTCTCTCCACTCCTTCGTCCTTCCCCTCCTTCTCCTTGTAGATCTCCACCAAACAGGGACCAGTAAAACCATTACCCACCCACCCCAGCCCCCAGCTCAAGGTTGCGCTGCACCAATGGCGGCGCTTCTTACACAGCATTCTATGAAAAGGGAAAAAACCAAAAGCGAATGATCTGCAAGGCTGCTCCCAACAAGAGACATTCATTATTGCGTCTTACCTGTAGGCTATAAAAACACACAGTAGAAGATTAACTCCCCTTCTACCCTGTACTTCCATGTTTACAGCAGGGTAACAGTGATACAAGCTACAATCCATTTGAAAACAAACAAAAATTATATACCTTACTTATATTTTCATTATTTCGTTATGTTTCATCTGTAACAAACAGCAGTACTACATCGCACTCCGAGGACCTCTCAGGCTTGATAGTGGTCAGGATGAGTTTAAGGGTGTGTTCACACCAGCCTTGTTAAATCTGGTTTGGTTAGAGCTTAGAAATTCATATGGGTCAATGTGAACATAGCCCGAGACCTCTGATGCGGACCAAACAACTGAACTCTGGTCCCCTCTAGGACCACATTCAAATGAATTCCAGAGTGGTTCATCACTGGTGTGAACTCAGTCGCCACCTTCACTGGAAGGGTAGTTTTTTACGGCTACAGCCTCAGTGTTCTCATATGCATCCACAAGAGAGGAGATGGGCGAACCGATGAGGGCAACACCTGGATCTACCATGGGGCAACACCTGCAGCTCAGAACCATCCTGCCCACAGCCGAGAAAGGGCAGTGACTCAGACAATGGGTTTGCGGCACTCCGGGGTGACAATGCTGGCTCTGCAAAATGTGCAACCTTACCTGCAGAGGAGGAATTTGTCTTTTTACCAGCCTAAATATCTGACCAATAACTGAGCTATATTTTCTGATGACTTTTGTTCACAATAGTGGGTTTGAGGTTTGCCTTTGTGAGCATAAACTCAGATGTCAAACTAATTAACATCAGATGTGGACCAGTAAAATGGATTATTAGGTGTGTGAACACACCCTAAAATTAGTTTTTGCTGCCATCGACTCCAAACTCTCAAACAAGCCTGCTTTTGTAGCTGCCTTGAAATGGAGGAGGAGAAACAGTGGGTACTGTGGGAACACATGATAACGTCCAGCAGCCTTTTGATGGTAGCTCTTGATATTTACTTTAAAGGCCTATTATACACAGCCAATTTATCTTGTATCATACAATGACTTGTCTTCCTCTCGGCAGTGGCTGTAGGGTTTAGGGCTGGCTGCAGAAATGTCTACACACATCCCAAATGTCAACAAACATGAAAGAGTCTGTGAAACACACAAGACGGTTCAGCATTTGGCCAGAATGAAAGCGTTAATCTGCAATATCCTGAAACTATCAACTATCTGTACACACGACTAAACCTAGCAACCAGTGAGTGATTTAATAAGAGATGTTTATCACTAATAATGTGCTGTTATGGAAGATAAAAACACATTATTTGCTGCTGTAACTGAATGAGAGTGAGTGTAAAAGAGAAAAAATATGGAAAGGAAAGAGAGATGAGGGTGCGGGCTGGGCAGAGCAAAGAATCTGTGGTGTGATGGCCGACGGCCCTTGTGCTTAGCTCGTGTGCTGAATGAAAACGAGCCCCAGTGTGCGTGCGCGTGTATGCGTCTACAGTAGTGCGAGGGTTCAGCCCCCTCTCGGCCCTGCTGGTGCTGAATGCAGAGCAGGCAGCAGCAGGCCAAGGCAAATGACTACAAGGCCTCCTCAGTGACTGCAGCACGGACTGCACCTGGGGAATGGCCCTGCACAGCAACACAGCCGCAGCCACACACTCCATCACACCACATCCCTAAGAACAGCCCTATGGTAGGGACACGTGTGCTCAGCAGGTACAGTTCAGGCAAAGAACAGTTTTTTTTAATTGTGTTTAATGTTTTCTAATCACTCAAAATGTATTCACAGTGATCACCTCTTTTGATTTCTACTCTTTCCGGATGGAGGATGCTTACAAGTAGCCCAACTGACAAAGGACCTTTAAGGCCTTAATATTGATATTTAAAAAGTCATACTGACATTCATTTGTTAATGCAACCAATTACAATAAAACATAGCAGTTCCCTCAATCACTTAACCATCATTTTTTGTCAATTATTAGCTGACATGTGAAGTATATAGACCCCCATAAGATATAGATACATCCACAATAAACGTATGTTTGCTCATGAAGCAGTCAGGCTACATTTTAAAGCCAATCCAGCTTTTAGGAAGTCAGGACATGAGTACTGTACCATACACATGTGTGATCCATCCCACCATGACCAACACACACAGAATCCATGTTTTACAAATCATTACAATTCTGTGCTTAAATATCATCAAATAACGTGATACGATATGATCATGTCATCGAGATCGTGATGCACAAAATGTAACATTATGACCAAGAAACAAGTGTCATCTCACATTTGCTTGATAACAAGAAGGAACAAAATGGCTGTTTCCAACATAAATGGCCTTGATATATATTAAGCACTGAGGTCTTAAAAATATGGATGTACACTGTGACAATCAAAATATCACTGCAGCATAGTGTACATCTATAATCGTTGTATATACATGTATATGTATATATATATATACACACATATATATATATATATGTATATATATATATATACACATATATATATATATATGTATATATATATATATATATATATATCTTTTTCCAACTCGCCTCCTCAATTCTCTTCTATAGCAATGAATGGCATTTTTAGGACTATGAAATAAATATAATAATCGTGATGATGATTTTTTTGTCTACATTTACTCATTTGACACTTTTATCAAAGGGACATTTGAGGGACAACACTCAGGATTTCTTACAATACAAGTCCTTGATGTTAGTATAACGTGTTCACATTCATGTTTGGGTGTTCGAGGCATTAGGATGATAAAAGCGCTCCTGCAGAGATCAAACTGCAACACAACTAGAAAATGTCACTTTATGATAGTGAAGGTTATAATAGCGCACATTTATATTATGAAAATGTGAAATAGACACATAACAATAACATGTGGCGACGTCTGACCACATGGGCTATGGCCATTTTCACACATCCTGACAATGGCCATTCTTTAACAGTCTCGTCATACAAAGCCTAGATTGTCTCTATTGTGTGCATAAATCATAGTAAACCAGTAAACCCATCACAGTGAGATTTGATCCTGAAGGCCACCCCTTGGAAACAATAACTCAAATCCTCTTAATTTTGACATTCTGAAGCCTGAATTGACTGAAAACGTTTGCTAGCATTTTAGATTGTTCAGTTCAGTAACACACTATGCAAAAAGACAACGGTCATTGTTTAAAGTCATTTCTACTACAGTTGTTTCATTCGTTTATCAATCAAATGGCTTTTTTGACATGTTTTAGCAAGAAAAACACATGTGTTAGTGATTACATTATGGTGCCTCAGTCCAGTTCATGTAAGTCAGGACGGTCATCATGAATTTGATTATTTACACCTGTGCATGTCCTACTGTGACCTGTCAAAATGGCCACTGTGCCAAGGACCCAGTGGTGTTTATGTCCTGCTGTGGCTAACAAGAGTTTCGTCTCAAAACCATGGTTGCTACACAAGGTCCAGTTACTGCACAGAACAGAACAGAACACAAATCTAGATCAATTTTCAAGTAATTAAGTTTAGTACCAAAAGGTAAAAAGGTTAAGGAAGCAGGCGGAGAAAATATATCCTGCTCAGTGATATAATTGAACTTGTTTCCAAAGTAAATCGTCTCGTCAAGTGGTCTCTTGCTCGAGAAGGTACATCAGAAACACTAAACAGAAAAATAAAGAGAAGCACTGAAGCAAGAAGTTTATATTTTCTGTTACAACCTCAGCCCACTATAAAAGCACTGTATGCGACAGCTTTACTGACCTGTTACTTTTATTGGCTCTCTTGGCTAAATGCATTTTTCAACATTATTTTCCATTCTATTCTAATGGATGCAGGAGTTCTTTAAGTGGTGTTTTGTCAGTCTGCCCTGCAACAGCTCAAAAAGGCCTGCGTCCAGTGAGACTTACAGAAGGCCTGTCTGACCATTTATCTGCATCTGGATACACCTTCCAAACTGAAGAACCGATTCAATTATTCATGTCAGAGACACAGAAGCTGTAATTGACAAAGATTTCTTTTTTGTTTCAGGTCAAGTGTCAAATTAAAATGTTTGAGGTCTGGTCATAGAGATGAGGTCTTGAGCCATCTTGCTTTGAGATGTCAGTCATATAGATGTGGGTGCACGCACAAAAAGTGCACTTAAAATGCGTGTGCTATAGAAGATGAGGGGAATGGACGGGGTTCGTCAGAAGGATGCATGCACTGAAATGTGAATAAAGACCATTTGCTCATGGATTCATAGGCTTCCGTCATCCATTATTTATCATGGAGAGGAGCAGTGGATTGGTGGCTGGATGATTTTTCTGACAGCGATTACATGGCTGACTGTTACAGATGTGGCGATTTTTTTACGGCTCGAGATGAACACTTTGCTTTGACAGCGTAGAACTTTCCCTATAAAGATAACAAATGGAAAATCTGGAGGGTTTTGGTGACCTGAAAATAGAATTCTTTCAGCATGGCCATAAATGTCCAGAGAGGCAGGTCCCTGTTCAACTGCACAATTTACTGTGTGGCACTTTCTCCCATGGTGCCATGTTTCTCTTTATTGTTCATTTTAATGACAAAAGCCCAGAAAATATACACAACAAAAGCTAAGAGGTGTGTTTTTTTTTTTAAACATCTTAAAATATTGTGTTATCAGTAAACCTGCAGTCAAGCTGTAAAAGATTAGAAATACCTATAGATGCAACACAACCACTATACAGTACATCCCCATTTAACATGCTTGGGGCAAATCCATTTGTGGACAATTAAGAGATTGCTATAGATTTCACCATGGCTGATTTCACCTCAGTGGACAAACGTGAAACGTCAACAAAAAAACAGTCAGTGGTCAGCATTTGCCCTCCATCCAAAAGCAAAATGACATTAGCTCTTGTCTATTGAGTTTGCTAAATGCCCCACATAAAGTGAATTTGCCCCCCAGGACTGGGAACAATCACGCAGGCGAGCGTTCCATTTAAGTGATTTGAATGATCGGAGCACTGCAGTGCTACTATCAGCCAGAGAAATGGGTCAATACCCCGAGTCTAAGTGACACGGCTGGCAGCCTAACTTCTCATGGAAGACCGGGCAGAGGACGAGGAGCAGGAGAGACCTCACTGTCATTGGGTCAGACAGATGAGGATACACACACACACACACACACACACACACAATTATAAACTGAACACGTCCTGCTCACTGGTACAAGGTAGGTCTCTGTGTAGGTTTATGTCAGAAGATTCTCATCACTAATATGGCACCATGAAGAAATCTGTTGTGGCTTAAAACAACTCAGTACTCAACCATGTCCGTCCAGATGTGACACACTGATTTTGGATGGAAAAAGTAAACCAGCATGTACATGTGCTTTAAATATAGAAATTCTACAATGTATCACCATTAAATTTAAATCAGTCTTTGAAATTCACTGAAAATATGAAAAATACAAAAACAAAGTTCTCTTGGGTCAAAGACCGAAAGATGTTATGACTTACTTTCAGAGATGATTGACAATGTGTCTTTCTCCCAGGACACAACAGTGATGTAGGCCTCCACTGAGGCAGGGATAATGCACTTGAAGACCGCCACATTGCCTCTCATGGCTTTCTGGTCCTCCACCCGGACAGTGTAGGGCTCTCGAAGGACTGGGGGGAGAAGACAAAGAGGTGTGCTGTGCATAATATGGACAAACCGCTTATGCTGTGCTAAGATAGGCTAACCCTGATATTGACCATGATTGTTAAGTGCAGACTTCATGAAGGGAGAAACTGACCAGCCTTAATGTGGACATCTTGGCTCCTGATTCTCCCTGAGGGGTTCTCCGCTGTGCAATAGTAGGTGCTGTCATGGATGAGTTTGCTGAAGCTGGAAGGGGGTATGTGGAAGATCTGGAGGGTGCCATTGGGGTGCACATGGCGGATCCCTGGCACGTCGTAGATCTCCTCGCCTGTGGCCAGGTACCAGCGCAGTGAGACAGGGGGCAGGCCTGCGGCAGGACAGGGCACTGATGTCCCTGTGGTGCTGGCGAACACTACCTCTTGCACAGATGCATTGACAAAATATAAGCTGGAACGTAGATCTTCACAGAAAACTGCAGGGAGAGAAAAAAATACAACTGTTAGACAAGCAATTTTAATTTTCTTTAATTTTAAACATTGTACTGCAAATTGTTTTAAAAAATCTATCTGACAAACTGCACCCCTGCCCTTGGTAGACTCCACCATCTAACAGAATAACTGGCATATTTGACAGAGCTGTGCTATCCTGCATCTCGTTTTTTTTTTTAAAGACTTAAGGCAGAGTGTTCTTTTCCCTGGTTGACTGATGTGTTTGTGCTCACTGCAGTGTGCTTCTCTCTTATTGTCTACGGTGAGACATTGCAGCAAAGCTCTGAGAGAGCAGCAGTGGGTGTGAGATAACAGCAGAGAGCTAAACCAAGCATGCCTGCAGAACACACATGTCTGAAGCCACGCCCCTTTCCCTATGACATCCACATCTGCCTGTACAACATACACACACACATATATACAGAAGACAATGTGTGTTGTTTTGTCAAAATTAATTTTACATATATATATATACACATATATATACACAATCCACTTCTGCTGATGAGGCACCCCAACTGAGGATGTACATGGAACGAACATAAGTGGCTAGCAGTGTTGCCTTACAGCAAAAAGGACCCAGGTTTGCAACCTAATTTCTTCCTGTATGGAGTTCTTCCCACAGTCCAAAAACATACAGAGGTTAATTTGACACTGTAAATTGACCGAAGTGTGAATGTGAGTATGAAAGGTCAAATGTCTCTGTGTTGGCCTTGCAATGGACTGGAGACCTGTCCAGGATGTACCTCGGCCCCCACGATCCTCATGTGAAGGATAAAGTAGTAGACAATGAATGAATGAATGAATGAATGACCAAGTGGCTACACATATGATGAAGGTCACATATGTTATTCTCCCACAGAGAAACCACTACGAGGTCTCTTATGTGGAGGATAAAATGGTAGGGAAATGGATGTATTTAACACTTCCACATTGACTAGAATGGCAGTTCCTCACCAGAAGATACGGTAGTTATTTGAATTAAATGTAGATAGGCCAGATATACAGGGAGTACAAGTGTTTGAAGAAACATTTTTACCAAATGCCTAATTTAACTCTAAATGAAATGATATGTGAGGAAAACCACAGGATTCTTCACCTCTGTGACTTTGACCATTGGGAGCATAGCTTGTAGCGCTCTGCTGGAAACAAATTATTCTGTGCATAAAAGTAATCATGGTATAGCAAAACAGGAGTAATGTGGTTAATATTCACTGTGGAACAGGAACATACATTTTGGGGCATTTCAGAGCAAAATATTATATATACATACATATATATATACATACATATATATAAAATATAAAATTATATATATTATATTTTATATATATATAAAATGTAATATTTACATTTTGTAACGATGCAATTATCTGACTGACCCATGTTTTATACTTCACTGCAAATTGTTTCACAAATTCATGCCATCCTCCTTTAACTGAATGACTGATCCAAATGTCCTATTATATTTTTATTGTTTACTTTAAAAGCTGTTGTGCATACATGTTGAAATCAGGTTCTTTAGGTTCTCATCAGATAATATTCCATAGTCAACTTTGTGTCTCCCAACCACAACATGGCTACAATCGCCTTAAATGACAGAGCGACCATTTTATCAGGCCTAACTTTGTGCAATAAACACGCATAACAAAGAGCTATTAGCTGATTATATTTCTAGTGTAAATGACAATAAGGGTAAAAAAAAACCCAGTGTGGGCCATTTAAACTCCTGTCAGTCACATAGGGTAAATATTTCAGCAATCTCTACTGTATCTCTCTGCAAATGTGTGCTCTCTCCTCCTGTCACCAGCCTGCCTGCATGTGCGACAGCTGCCAATCCCTCCTCCCCAGAGACCAAACATTTTAGCGCTCCATAAATTCCTAATGAGCGTGCTCAAATCACCGGCCACTTCCACCCACTGGTCGTTCAACCTGTTAGGACAAACAAACGTTGTGGCGTACACATGTTTCGGCACATTACTAGCAGTGCTCACTTTACACACGTGGCACTCAAGAGGGCCAGGCCTGGAGGTGTTGAAGAGGGAAGGCTTGTAGCTGTCGACAGCTACAAGCCTTTGGTTTCTCATCCAAAAGAAGGCAAGAAGGCACCACGACACGGGACGGTTAAGGGTGATTTTTTTGATCGCCTGAAACCTGGAACATTAAATAATTTTATAACACTGACTGTTGGGAAGGGTGACTAGGGAGTCAAACATTGAGGTGTCACATTTACCAATGTAGGAGTAACTAGTCAACAGTTTGCAGATAAATGAGCGCTCTTGTGCTGATTATTTACAGCCTTAATTCATTTATTGTAGTTGTGGTGCCTCAGACATCAGGTGATGTTCTCAGCACAGCAAAGTGGCTTTAATACATTAATACATTAATACAGGACATTTGCAAAAATGGCCACGCTGAAATTGCTCTCTACATAATGATGCATGGGGAACTTCTGGGGGGTTAAATTACAGCCATGTAATCACACTGAGTAACAGCTTGTCAGTGGTTTTCTCTAGTATGAAAATCTGCCGTCAAGATGGTCGTAAAATCTCAGCATCTGTTATGAGGAGCGGGGAGCCTCTGTGACTGTGTGAATTATCAGTGGAGTAAATATTTCAACACGGTTTAGCTCATTTGGCTCCTAAACAGCCACTCGTCATCTGAATGATGATCTCAATTTTCTGTTACCGCTACATTGGATTTCATGTAGATATCAGGATCGTTTACAAGGCAATGGATTATCAACACAGTTCATTTTTATTTCCTTTGTTAAAGTGACAGTGCGACGTGATTTAGGCCTCCACCGTCTCAAACCACATATTTTATGTCGAAGACACCGGCCATGACACTTTAAACCATTTAAACAGTTCCTGTTTACTCTGTGTGCAGAAAATAATTGTCTAGATCTCCTTCCATACTACTACATTTTCATTTGAAAATGGTGCTTTTGGATGAAAACTGTATGTTTGGAAAGTTTCAGAAGTAATCTGTGTCCATACTAATATGTGTAAATTGTATATCCTGTCAACTCTTTCAAAAGCTCTCATCAAAGCATACTCAAGTGAACCCCTGGAGACTGGAAACATAGAGTTTTTAAACTCCATGTTTAAACAGTTTGTTGCAATTGATATCAATGTCAGAGCACTTCACATGTTCCTGTCCAAAATAATATATTAACATATGTTTACAGAACTGGCTCTTTTCTTCAAAAAATAGGAGCAATAATTCAGAATGGGAGGATACAGTTGATGTTGGTGCAGGGGCTGACACCATCTCAGAGAGAACAAACAGTCATCATGCAGCCTGAGGTCTGAGTGCTTTTGAAAGGCAACTGTGCCTTATAACTGCCTTTGTCCTAATCTGCTTTGCACCAGCTCATAAAAAATTGACACCTCCACCACTACCACCTACTTCTGGGTGGCTGATTCCTTAAGATGAGAAAGCCTTAACATGAGAATACCCTGCCAGATCCCAATAGTTCAGATAGACAGAGGGAGTGCATTTATTTTTCATTGGAGAGCCAAGGAAAACAGAGCGGCCCGGGGTTGAGTGGGGAGATGGGAAAGCTTGAAAGCACTCAGAAGGTGACATATGGAACAATATTGGGAGAAAAACTGAGAGAATGTAATATATATAAAAAAAAAACAGGCAGAGGGATGGAAGACGGTGTCATAACAGTCATAACAGAGGTCAAAGGTGTACCCCTTATCTGCATTCAGCAACCTTCCAACATCTACCCTCTACATTGTCCTCTGCTTTGTTTGTATTCTTCTCTAACCTTCAACTCTCCTTCACGCTTCCCTCACTGTGTCTCTCACGTTCAGAACTGCTCCACCTTTGCACAAACAAAAACATTACATGTGGAAGGAGGAAGCCGAAAAATAATGAAACCAGCTGTCCAGTAACTCCCCTGATTTGTGTTTATCATCCGTCGGATCTTAAAAGGGGTTCTTCAAATAAAACGTTAAATGCACAGTATGTAATTTCTGCAGATACACAATAAAATGTTAAAAAAAACAACTAAAGACAATACGCTGTCTAACTAATAGTACTGAATATTTAAATCCTTACTCTGGTGTGTCACAGAGGTTTGCTCCAGAAGTTACAGCAAAGACGGGAAATGTAATATACTCCTCAACTAAATATATAACATAACTTTAATGCTTTCATATTTGATATTTTAATGTAGAAATGTCACATATTATATCTTTCAAGCAACAACACATACACTCTGCTGTGTCCTGGTTTGAGCCTAAAGGGGACTGTTGGGTCAAGGTATTGATTAGAAAGAATCCCCTGCTTGGGCAGCTCATCCAATAATGCCTTTGAATCAGATTAATACAGGACACTCCTTCAGGTTTATTCCCTGTGACTGTTCACTGACAGTTATCTGATGGAAACGACATGAACATAATTTATATTTTAGGGAGTTTTTTCTAATATTCAGTTGTAAATGAATCGCCCCATGACAAAGCGTCCTAGTTTATCACAACGCTTGGCTTGCAAGCAAAAGGAGACAGCGTGTGGGTGGCTGCTGGCTGTCATCACGTGTGTTTGTGTACAGCACTGTTAAATAATAATCTCATTAACGCCTGTCATAAAAGAGTAAGATGTAACACATACAAATGTGCAGTGGTAAGATATGTAACACGTCGGTTTGCACAGAGGGATGAAGCTCACTTTGGAGGATCTATTGACATGGAAACAGAGGAGTGAGATCAAAGCAAGAGGAGATTCACACTTGGAACAAGATATAAAAGATTTATCTGGACCCCATCAATAGCCAGTCAGTCATCGGCCTGGTTGGCAGATTAAGGCTGTAACACTTTGGTCCACATGTCAAAGGATCGTTCTCTAAGTTGATTATGCCTCTTTTTATTTTATTTAAAATTTTTAAATCTTTAAAACTGGAATGACAACTTTGATTTGGCTGTTTTTGTCCTTGCTCCTTTGTGTTTGTTTGATTCCACATTACAGAGATAGGACAATATACTTTGGGTAATGCAAAATGTCACATTTATAAAATAGCACCTAACTTCTGTCTTATTGGTATGGCTTTAAAATCACTTGCATAAACTCACAATATCATGGTAAAGGACCCCCCACACACACACACACACACACATACACCACTTGCTCTCACTAAAAGTCACCATATGCCAGCCCGTGCCAGAGCAGCTCTTAATCGACAACAGTTTTTCACGAGCCAAAAATCACAAAGAGGAAAAAGTGATATTGTTTAAATATAAATATTACTCATCTATAATAGATGGGCTCCCTCTCTCTTTGTGTCTTCGCTCTTAGAAAAACACAGAGGAGGGGCAAAGGGTGGGAGGTCCTGTTGGGTTGGCAAAGCATTCTTACAGTGTGAAATAATGTCTGGCAATGTCCCAGATGTCAGCACCTATTGGTGGCAGGCCCCACAGGAAGACTGTAACCATGATTTTGCAGGTGACTCCTAAAGCAGTCCTTCCCGTTGTGGAGCCTCTGCTACTACGTTTGGAGTTCAAGGGCAGCAGAAATGCTTCGGTCAAGGAGAGTGCATGCAGGCGTGTCACAGAGATGTGGGGGGGGTGAGTGGTTATGTCTGGGAGACCACAGACATGAGGCTTTAAATGACAAGAGGATGCAGTTTAGCCAGTGTACAATATAATGCACTGAAAGGATTCAAACGATTTGTGATTATATAAAAATATACAAAACTGAATTTTTTTTTATTATCAACGAGTCCACTCATAAAAAAACAATTTCTTCTACAAAACGACCTCATTTGTGGTTTATATATTACCACCACCAACAACAAGCATTTAGTTAGTGGACTTCATGTCTGCAAATGTGATGACCGCATTTTGAAGCCACTCCTCGACCTCAACATGCCAGACGTCATGAAATTGACCAGGGTCATTGACTACATCACAAATGCATCTTATTACCAGTTCCTTTCACAGCTCATCACACTGTAAACAAAGCATTTCTCTTGCCAGCTCTCATGCACTGGAGTTTGTTGTTGTTGTTGCCCTCTGAGCACTGACATTTTTATTGCTTCCTCATAAGGACTGCAGCAGTTTGAAGAATCTCCAGTGACTGTCCAATAGCTGCCCATACGTAACTTTGACATCAAGTCAAAGTTTAAAAACAACATCCTCCATAATATTTCTCATCAAAAAAGAACAAACCATATTTTCCCCTGTAACGCTTCCTCAGTAAGGCCCCTGCATCTCCTGTCAGACAATGCCCACCAGCGGTTGCTTCCCATTCACCAAGGCAATTTATTTAAGTTAACGTCTGATCAATACAGGGCCCACTAACGCACAACATAAACAGGCCTATGCATTAGACTGTGCATTAGCACACTGATGTGTCAGGGGCTTTTTGCTCAGCCTGTGTTTACCTTTACCAAATATCATTAATCAACTATTGCTGAATGTCTTAGGCAGCTTCTTGTTTTCTTGTTCAAATGACACGGAAATCTCATTGATGCTTCAAATGATCGTATTTGTCTGATTTGGCACTCTCTCTTGTGATTTTTTTTTTCACACTGAATTAGCCATTTGCCACGGGATGTTTGCCCTGCCCACAGCCAATAGTGTATTTAAACATTAAAGCCCACTTGGCTCTCAGTCACAGTATGACCCTCACCGGGTCACAGATCGTCTGTGGCGCTACAGTGGGCACCACAGACATTAGGGCAGTTCCACTGGGCCAAACAGGCACTGAGCCACACTGACAGCTCATGGCAGGCGATGCAGGTAATTAAGGCAGAGCTCTGCAGAGACCGCCTAGGGAGGGGTGAGTGGGGGCTGGGGGGGGGTGGTTTGAAAAGGGGGAGGGATGGAGAGGGGTGGAGGACAGGATGGCCTCACGATGACAGTGAGTAAGCATCCACCCCGCCCAACCCTGCCACCCCACCCCCACAACCTCACCATTCTCCTCTCCACCCTAGGGGCTTACACAATAAGCAGTAAAGACAAGTGCTGCGCTGATGTGAGTAAAGTGATGCACAGATCAGAGAACAGGGTTCCCCTCACTCTCCCAAATCATCGGCTCCCAATTTGCCCTCATGAATAATGTTGAGCGGTGTGCTCTGTGCCACGCAGCCGCTATGTAAAACCAATGATACCCTCCTCTGATGTCAACTCTCTGGAGGGTGAGAAGCGAGTCACTGTGGAGAGGGTTAGTTGATGCATATGAACGCTCATTTACATGTGCGCCAACAGGAGAGGAGGGAGTTCCCACGTGCTGAGCACTTTGAAGACCTTAATCAGTTACATCACCAAGGTGGGAATGGACAAATATTCCAAATTATCTGTGACAGCAGGAGTGAGAGAGGAAAGCGACAGAGCGATGGCTGACGAGAAGAAAGGCAAGCGCTCGCTGTTACCGCTGACGATAATGTGCAAAGGCAAATCATGAGAAGGAAGAGAAAGGGATAAAAACGGCTATGCATTATGCTCCATTAACCTTCTGAAGCGACGCGGCACCGTACTGACACAACAGACCTGATGTAGCAGCTTCTAATATTATTCCACATGAATACCATTTATGAATCAGATACTGATGTAGATGCTGGTTACTTCCTAAAGCTCGGGAGCCACAGAGTAATAGTAATACATTACTGCACGAGATATGGAATCTAAATGTTCCTCAATAAAGCTAGACCACAGACTCCAAATCACACCTTGTAGAATCATGACATGTTTTAGAAACTGGATTTCTGGAGCAGGTTCTTTCTGTGAACTATCTCAAAATCTGTTGGATGGCTAGGCAAAAAATATGATTCATGTATCCCAGTGTATTGGTTGGTTGGCAGCACCATACATCATAATTTTACTTGTTAACATGCTTTAACTTTGACTAATCTGTCAAAAGAAAATGCATGCATTATCATGTGCAAGATTGTTTCGATTGGACAGAGTTTCAGTCACAGTGACAACAACATTGAAGAAGTAGAAAGTAGTAGAATGAGCTTTTCAAGGGCTGGTGTACTGTTGGTAGACTAGGTTGCTACACATGTTAAGCTATTTACCCTTAATTGTTTAGAATACCGACTTCGGGACGGAATATTTTCATATATTATATATATATTTTTCCATCAATAGGTCCTGAATTTCCTGATTGCTTAACACCAGTTACACATTACTCACAGCCATTTTGGTGATGCGTTGTGCTTTTCTGTTAGAGCTTTTAGTTACTGACTTTCTTGTCTCAACAGTTCAGTACTACGTCTACATGTAGCATAATATGAGTTTAGAAGGACGAGTGGCACTATTTTTGTTTCAGTAAAATGCCAACTACCTCGACTTGATACTGTCAGGGAGGGAGAGAGAGAGAAAGGGCGAGAGATAGCTCAGGTGAGCTGAGAGGGACGACATTAAACTCAGCAGGAAAGGATGAGCAGGGAGATTAACTAAAGGAGGAATGCCAACAGCTTGAAGTTGATCTACATAGAGTACTGTACTTATAGTGCAACTCAGCAGCCTGTAGATACACACCAAACCCACCTGGACATAACAGTAGACATACATTTTTAAGAAAGGAGGTGAGGAGAAACTCTGTACAGCACATTTTAGTCAGTTGTTGTTCCTAAACACTTTTTTTAATTCAGCATATTTTGACATTATTATCACTGAGGGAAAGTGGTGACAAACCATGTTGACTGAGAGCTGAAATGAAACATGAGTGCAAAGTGGAGGCCAAAAATGTGACGGCCAAATGTTGTACAGCACTGACATTAACAGCATTTATACTGTTTGTCATGTGTTTCGTTAAAAAAAAACAAAAAAAAAACAGCCAATAACGGTCAGTCAATATTAATGATCATCATGATAAATAAAAGATTATTTCTATAAAGGTGTTATTGCTCCTGACACATTTCACAAAACATTCTATACATAAAAGTGTACTACAAATATTATATATATCAAATTTGTTATAGTTCTATTTTAGTACAACACATTGTATTGTTATAATTGTATGACCCTAATTCCTGACATTAACAATACAGACAACAGCGCTCTCATATGAGACACAAATGCTTTCTTGCACCACAGAAGAGAAGCAGCAAGGTTCTGCTGTGGTTTACAGGTCCATAAAGATACCATTTTGGGGTTTTTTTGGTACAAAAAAAGAATTTTAAAAGACAGATTACTTATTACTGACTAAATCCTTGCAATTGTTCAGAAATCCAAGATGTACAATACTGTTGGTTGCAGGAATTGTTTTTTTTTAAAATAAATAAATCATTTTGCATTATTCTGCATTAAGCACCCAAATCTGAAGCAAAGTGTGAAAGGGTCCATATTTATAGCTGCTTGAACATCATGATATTAAATACACTTGCTTAATCATGGTGTTTGTTATGCAATGCAATTATTATTTAAATCTAAATGGATAAACAGAAAATAGCAATGTCTGAATCACGTTTAAAAGACAAAATATGTTTGAACGTCTGAGAGGACAAAACCAAAACGAAAGCCATTTACGAGAGAAACAATGAGGTGAAATGAGCTGGCAGTTGACAGTGGAGGGCAAATCAAAGTCCGGGGGGTTAAAAGGAATTGTGGGTCAGATGACTAGACATCGTAGCCTTTCCGTTCACAGCCATCCTCAGGCAGAAAAATATCAAACACCCCCACTCCACCACCCCCAACATGGAGTCCCTCTCCACCCTCCACTCAACAGCCCTCCATTTGCCTCAAAGGCAAGAGTATTTCATCTTCGGTGACCTCACTGCAGAGAAGAGCCTCGCTTATGCAAAGACGCAAAGTGAACCAATGCATGTCAGTCCGTGTCACGGTATCTGTGAACCTCACACTAATTCCCCCTTAAATGAAGAAACATACCAAAACTGAAACCAAATAAGAATCGCCCTATAAACCCACCGTGTGAAACCAGAGCTGCTCTGAATCCTATAGTGGACATTCACTATAGGACCTGTTCATTAACTCCTACAGGAGACTGTCTATACAGCGCTATTATAAATCACCCTGATGGATACACAGTTAATTGAGAGTAACAAAGACAGGCAATCGCCGGAAAAATGGCAGCTTTCTACATTAGCCGCACTCAGTCTGCACACAAACGAGTCATCCTTTATTAATCATTGTGTTTTCCTTGATTACTGGACCATGCTACATCACAAGCAGCATTTTCATTTATGTTGCCTGTCTCCCATCGCAGTCACACATACGTCTCTCCGCCTGTCCTACACCTGGACCGTATGTATCAGACCGACTGTCTGTGTGACAGCAGGCTCTGCAAACACTGCCAGGCTGCAAAACACACATCAATGTATTCAGAGCGTTTACTGCCTGGGATTAATCAAATTATAATTTAATCATCTGATCAAACAGCAATTAGCATAATCACTTCTGGGAAAGGCCTGATAGTGCGGAGACTGGAGCGGAGTGGAGCTGGGGGCTAGCAACACTTAAATGGAACATTTGCCAGAATGTTTGAAAATGTTACACATTTCAGGCAACAGGGACCGAGCTGGACTCTGAATGCTAATCAGCGCCATTTGGTTACGCTTAATGAATATGTCCAGTAGGCAGGCACCAGGGAAAACACATCAGTCAGATCTGGTTAATTTTCTTGTTGATAATGTTTGTTTTTGTACTGTTCCGTTTCCCTTTGGTACAGTGTAAGTAAAATTGCATGGTTTCATTTTATTTCTTAAACCTTAACATTTAATGTTAAAATGTTTTGCCGAGTTACATAAAATATGACAATGATAACATTTTACCAATTTGTTTTATATATTATTTTTTCCCTTCTCGAGGCACCTGGTGAAGCCCCACCCTGCTCCTGTGGAGCTCCACGCTACAGACGTGTCTACGTTGTTATGAGAGCCGCAGCGCAGGGACTTGGCCACCTGAGAATCTTGGGTTCAAAATGTACCGTCTGTTCTTTCAGTAACTGCACTGTTGGGGCCTTCATTTGGCATTTTGCCCTTGTTTATTTCCACAGAATTCAGGTTGTTGTTGTTGTTGTCGATATAACTTGACAAACTGACACATTCAACCATATCTGCTGTATCTTTGTTGACATATTACACATATAACAAAGCTGCTGCAGACTCATATGGTCCCAAAGGGTATTCACACTTTGCATGTTACAAATCACATTCTACTGTGTAGTCTCACATAAACAAGAGCATAAATAGGTTGTCATTTACAAAACATCCCAGAAATGAAATATATCCCGTTTGAAGCAATTTAAAGATTAATACAATTTCTATAATTCCTTCATTTTCTAACTGCAATGAAATGAAGACAGTAGATGACGGTGCTTTTACTTAATATTATGTCAAAGAGATAAAAAGAGAATTATACTTGTGTAGAAGAATCCATTTAAATGTCAGGATTTCCTGTACATCATTTAGACTTCAGACAACTCTGGCCTCAGGAGTCAGTGTATGTTATAAGTAAAAATAATTATATTGCGTAGTTATAGTTACTATTCTGAGGAGAACCATAGTCAAACAGATATTCTCCCAGCATCATCTTACAATACAATACATACTGTTCAGTGTGAGGTGATTTGAAGGTACTTATCGGGATGATATTGGTATCAGCAAATATTGGCTTTAACCCTTTAACAACTAAGTCTCAAAATGTCCGACTGGACTTAATTTTTTTCTAATTTTAACCATAAACGGGCGAGAAATTATCCTGTGAGTAAGTGCTTTTGCCCATTTTTCCAGACTAACTTTCAATATCTGGCAGTTATTTATATCTACTGCATGTAAAAATAGTGTATTAACAACATAAAATGAACACTATAGTTGTACACGAACACCAGATTTTGCATAAAACAGCATAAAATATTTAACATAAACATTTTTGAGTTTTTGTCTCAATGTCCAAAAAAAGGCAAAAAATTGGCTGGCTTCCTGCAACAGTGAAAGTGAAATTACCGTAATAACCACATGTTGGCTTTGACATGCAAATTCCCAGCTTTCAGAAACCATTGGAATTTTTCGTCGCATAATTACAGTAATGCAAATTGTGCTTGCACAAACGTGTCTATTGCGATACACTCGGTGTTAAAGGGTTAAAATGTATAATTGGATATCTGCAAACACAGCACGATCTGAACTAAATAGCCGCTACCTTCTTGACTTCTATGCTGGCGCCCTCTACTGTACTGCTATTATTTATTTATCGTTTATTTATTTTGCTCAATGAAGAAAACGTACATCTGCATCTGCTTCGGTGTGAGTAGGCAAAATATGATGTTAATTTCACCACAGAAGAGAATAAATGACCTCTGCAGTTTAGCACAGGGGAGCGGTTATCGTCCGAAGCTCTCCCGATATATCGGCATATCGGATATTGGCAAAAAGTGCGGGATACTTTTCTCAGGGAGATGCATAAACAATATTAAACTGGGCACATGTTGTAATGAGCTGATGACTGTGTGCATGCAGACAGGTGTCTACAACCATCAAACACATGAGGAAACCCCACCAGGCTGAGTCTCTGTGGGGGGGGGGGTATTTATGCAACAGTTTCATCACCTCCATCACCGTCCTGCTCTCCCAAAAGTATCTTAATGTACATAATGCTACTGCTGCAGTTTTGTCAGAAATACACACTCTGGGGGTTAAGACAACACTACTTGACAAATTAGCCAACTCACACTAGATATGGAAAAAAAAAGGATTTCTGCATAAATGTAGAAAAGATGTATAATAATCAACCCCAAACTGATCTTGGGAGTCACTGTGTTTGCGCTTTTCACAGAACTTAATGAATGCAAATGTGCATCTGCCAGTAAACACACATTATTGTCACAAATTGTCAGTGTATAATAATGCATAATGTGCAGATGACACTGGAGAAAGCCCCCTCATCCTGCCTGCATTTCTTGCCTCTGGCTTTTCATCTGCTTGGCTTCATGATAACTACATTCATCACGATCTCGGAAGAAATCACAAACTCAACAGGGAATCGTCTCACAGTGGCTTCCTCGGCTCTTAAACATGTGCAGTGTGCAGTGGGTCACCTTAGCTGTGCTACACCTGCAAACCAGCCCCAAGCTCTCATTGTACGAGTCTGAATGGAGAACAAGCATCAGTCTGTGTTTTAGTTGAGTTAAATATAACATACAGTTGTCTGGTGCTACATCTCTACTGTGTCTGCCATGTTAGATATTTACTTCTGTTTAGGGCCTTCATTTTAAGCATATCCTGAGCTCCATTTGGCTTATGTCTTGCTGTACCTGTGCGGCCAAAGCATTAACCTACTGCCCTATTTTATAATGAAAGTCTTCAGACACAGACAACACAACTAATTATCATGGTGTTACGTCACTGTTGCAGTCCACAGACACCGAAACATATGGTCCACCAATACTCTAATAATGTACATTCATCCATGTGATGCCACTGCAAACTCAAATCTTGAAATACATGGGACACACAACCTGGTCACTGATTGTGTAAAACAGATTCTGCCATTGTGTTAACCAGGTGATTTGAAATAGCCAGCATCTATAACAATGCTGAAGAAAACATAAACAGACATGGCAACTGCTTTAAAATACGCTGTAAAGTATGACTTTAATGCCACTGAAAATGTTGACATTTAATAAATAATCACACTTTTATTTTCTTTCATGTATCCACACTAAACACATGTAAAAGGGCGTCAACATCTCTCACTTAATGTGAACTTACTGGACAAAATAATAAGAAAAAAGCTTTGACTTTGTCCTTTTGAATGTGACATGAAAACTATTGCGTCCTAATCAGTGTCCAACAGTATAAATGTCTGATGCATTGCTAAGTGCCTAAAATAGGCTAGTTTCTGAGTGGAAAATCAGGCTGATAACACAAACTGTCTCTTTGTGTCCATCGTCCCCTTTGCTCTTTCCTCCTCTTTTTCTGCCTCACTGAACACTAGCATCTCCTTAAGCACTCTGGCCTGGGTTAAATGAAACCTATAACAGTTCAATGTGCACCCATTAACATATGCTTGAGTCTATTCTTGTTTGAGCAGCCAAGCTCGGGTTCAAGCGCACACAGTGGAGTGACACAAAAATCTTGACCCGGTGGCAATGACAAATCCTAAAGCTAGTAGTCAGTCAGTCATCATCTAACCGCTTTATCCTCCACCAGAGGGTCGCGGGGGGTGCTGTGCCAATCTCAGCTACATCGGGCGATAGGCGGGGTACACCCTGGAAAGTTCGCCAGACCATCGCAGGGCCACACACAACTAGAGACAAACAACCATTCACTCTCACACTCACTCCTATGGTCAATTTAGAGTGTCCAATTTACCTAATCCCCACATTGCATGTTTTTGGACTGTGGGAGGAAGCCGGAGAACCCGGAGAGAACCCACGCACACACGGGGAGAACATGCAAACTCCATGCAGAAAGGCCCTTGTTCCAACCGGGGCTCGAACCCGGGTCTTCTCGCTGCAAGGCGAGAGTGCTTACCATCACAATGTGTCAGTAATACCTTCTGGTATTAAGCCTCATGCATAATTTCAACAGAAATAACAGACGCCATTGTTAAAATAACCTGGTTCATGAATTATAGGTTTTTAAATTTATAAGCACTCTTGCATTTGCAGCAAGAAGAACAAGGGCCTTTCTGCATGGAGTTTGCATGTTCTTCCCGTGTGTGTGTGGGTTATCTGCGGGTTCTCCGAGGAGTGTTATGCTGATGTTAAGAGAAACGCTGAACTCAGTTGCTGTCGGCCGATGTGTGTTGCGGTGTCTCTGTCAGCCCGTCATTGGCTCTATGTGAAGTGACAGATGTATACCAGAAGACAGTAGTCTGCCCAGGCCCTCTTCCCACTGGCCTGAATCTGACCTCTACGCTGGGCTGTTTTGACTGCTGGTAATTGGTCAAAACAATGCAGCGACTCCAATATTTCAATGCACAGTCATTAAGTGGAAAAGACAGGCCAAAAAAGTGTTTTTTTTTGGTGGTTTATGGAGAGAAATAAAATCCTGACACCTGGAAGAACGTGTAGAAGTTTGAGGAAAAAGAGGCTCTGCATCATCCCTCCCTCCTAAAAGAGAGCATTATTCTGTTTATATTCATATTATTCATATTTAGTGAAGCCTGTTCAGACACGTTCAGTGCAAACATTCATTAAACACTTTCCCTTCAAATAGTCACTGGATGTGCAAGGGATTGTAACTAGGGCAGGGCAATAAAAGACTCATAGAAATGATCCTAATATCATTTTAAAATATAATTGCTTTGAATGTTCTACCTGAGATGTATGAAATGTTCTTCAAAATCAAAGGTTCTTTTTGTGTGATCACTTTTTTGAGCAGCCCGGTGTGTGACCCATATCTTGAAACTACACAAGAAATTACACAACAAATGTCTCCCTCTGGATGAATTAGCAAACTACGGGCAGATATTAAAATCAATCAGTAGTGCTTAATTGGTGAAGTGATATGGATGCACACCGTTGAACAGTGTCCATATACGGAATTTAGTATTTTCATTACGAACCCAGTTGGTCTCGCTGATCATTCCTCTCCTTCACTGGGGTTAATATTGTGCATGTTTTACTACTCATAAAAATGAGCAGCATAACTGCTCGTGACAGGTACTTACTTAGATGCATGTGTTTTTTGTGTTTTTAATCCTGTAAAAATGACTGCTCAGCCTGGGGAAGCTATAAGAGACAGTTTGCTGTGTTCAGTTATGTTATGATCTGAACTGGAAAAAAAATAAATATGTCAAGGGGAAATAAATTCTGCATAATCATTAATCATGTTTGATGTCTGGGTTAAGTCATACTGAAAATGCTTAGTGAATGTTTTAATAAATGGAGGTACCATCTCTCCAGCAGCCCCTCGCTATTCCTAAACTGAAAGCTAAAAATACACATGCACAGAGTGATACTAAAAGCCAACTGAGGAGCTTCACTGTATATTTACACAGCTTATTAGTGTCCAATTGAGCATGTGTCAGATCCCCAACCCCCCCACCCTCCCGGTGTAGCTGTGCAAAAACAACATTATGCCATTTCCCCAATTTCATCTCTTCACAACTGGAATATGTTGTTCCTATTCCATTTAGATTTTAATAGACACTTTTGCAAGAGCACTTTAGAAGGCTCAAGCACCACTGCAGTGAACTCTCAGCACATTTTACTCTCGCCACACCAGTGAATTGTTGTGTATCTACTACCAGACGAGCTTTAAAATTAGTCCACAAATTGGCAAACGACAAGTCAGAGCAAAACGGACAATAGGGACTATTCATAAATGACCATGACTAACTCAGAGTGTAGCTGCAGGGCAAATTCAAGGGAAGGATAAAAGTTAAAATTTTTTATTTCTATTTTCCACTACTCTCTAATGCGAATTCCGATATAAAAATAAATGTATTAAGCATTTGAAAAAGCAGAAATGACTTGAAATAATGCCTTCTTAGTAAAAAAATAAATGACTGCAATTTATCAGGATGGTTTGCCAGGGTCACTTGAACAGAAAATGTAGTGTTGCTCAAGCAGAGCTCACACTGCAACAACACTCATTACCCTGGTCTCCATAGAGACAACCTCAGTAGCCTTTACTGGACCAGAGCCCTAAAAGCCTTCATGTCAGGCTACACCTTTCTATCTCAACATACGTCTCCTATACTGAAGCTCCTCATTAAGTCTTATCTTCGCTCAACTGTCCGATGGAAGCAAACAACAAGCGGCATAACGACTACAGCTTAAGATCAACAACCCCGGCCCTTTAATTCCGCTACAGCAGCACAATAGAAAGAGAAAGATTGTCATACTGCACTCCGGATCATTCTAGCTTCTGCCCCGAAACCAACATTTAAATCTCAGAATCAATAATAAAAGGTCAGCCTCAAATGAACCGTCTGTCGATATGAATGGCACTGCACCCGCAGTGAGCACAAACGTAGCATTCATCACAATTACGAGTGCTGTTGCTGCCATTCAAAGTTTCCATGTAGATGTCTCTAGCAGCAGCCATTTTGCAAATGCCTGGACCAAAGAGACTGAAAAAGCCATTCACAAGCAAAGCGTGCTCAGCAAATAGACATTTCGGCACATCAGCACTGAGGGGAGATTTGAAATGGACATCAGCGTCCCGTCAGTTTCATGAAATCGTGTCGCCTCGATAACAGAACGGACTGTTTGCTACACCACCATCATTGCTTTTTACTCCATTCTCCCCTATAAATAACCAATGCTTTCATTGAACCCTTAAACAAGGGTGTCATCTTTGCTTGACGTGTCATCTATACTCAGTTCACATTGTGTCCACTTTTGATTTGTTTAACCCTTTTCCTCCGCGTACATTTCAAAGGATCTTCTAAAATACACCATTTTTCTTTTGCGCTCATTTCTGCCCCCCAACACACGAACATCCCACCCATTACCCCACAGCCCCCTGTTGTCCTCAGACCCCCCCCTTTCCTTACACAACCTTCATGTATTTGCTGCAAAAAATCTGCAAAACCCCAAATGCAAAAATTAAATAAAAACACAGAGAAATTTGCTGTGCATAACAACATATTTAGCGAGATGTGCACTTGGACAAGGGTGATAGGGCTCGTCTTTTTTTTTCTTCCAATCCAAAATGACTCCATGTCTGTGCTTCTAATATGGCGGGTGCAATGCCAGAAAAAAGCCACAGCCAACCTATTTAATCCTGTTTTCTAGAGGACCTTCAATAAATCGAACAGCATGTAACGCACACTCACACAGTGCAGAACATATTCGATTCTATGCTTTTTGTTGTTTTTAACGTATTATTTTTACTATGCAATTGCAGGATATGTTGCACATTTTCAACAAAAAAATACTTATTGGTGAAGGAATTTTTTTTTTTTTTAATTAAAAAACAACTTCATGCGTATGAAAAAAAAATCAGTTCAATGAAATGAAGGATAGTTCCGAGTGAATGCAAATCATAAACAAACTCAAGACGAGCACGTCAATAAAAGATACAAATCAGATTGATCTAATAGGAGATATTTTTATCACAAGCCAAAAATGTGAAAATGGGATTGATTATTATGCACCTCAAGCATATATATATTGATATATATATGTATATATTTATATATAAAAAAGGAATGCAGGAAAATGCAGCTAGAAAATGAGGCCCAGTGCAGTGTTGATTGCTTACAAGACACATCAAATGAATGAAGCAAATTATGAAATTTCATGTAAGGCCTAAAATGCTCTGTCCTGACACAAAGCTACAAAAAAAATGCCTTTTAATGTTATTGAATTGTGTTGCTTGTGCAGCTGCAGGCTGCACCTATATCCTCAACCTACATTTCATCCACCACCACCAACACCACCCCCCCTCCCCCTGTGCGTATTTAACAAAAGGTCAAAACTAACTTAAATCTTTAAAATGCACAAGTGCTTCACCGTTGTTTGACTTAATCCATGTCATTGTTAATGTTCAATGTATCAAACCCATAAAAAAACATGCACACTGCTTGTGTCAGGACATAGCAACAGCCTGTTCCTGCGTTCAATGAAGGACACACACACACACACACACACACACACACACAAACAGACACACAGAGGAAAAAAAGAACTGAATCCACATCTTCAGAGAGGAAATGCTTGAAGACAATTTTAGAAAGAATTGGTAACCTCTGTCCTGTGGGATAAACTTGAAGTTTAATGTGCAAAACCGCATCACCTACCATTCAAGATGCACTGAGAAAAGAGGAGAGCCAATATCCACATGCCCCGCTCCGTTCAATATCCAAGCTTATGCTTTTTTTCTTCTTTTCTCCCCGCACTCTTTCTTCTTATTGCTTTCTTTTATTTCTTCCTTCAACAAGTCAACTGCAATGAAAGGAAGGGAGCTGGAAAAAATCTCTCCTCTCTTTCTTTCTCTCCCTCTCTCTTTTTCTCCCTCAATTCTTCACGTTTGGGAGGAAGATGAAGAGGAGGAGGTTTAAGCTTCTTCCTGCTGCTGATTGTCTCCTGGTACAGCGGGGGATAAGTATATGATCCACAACTGTGTGCGTCCCCCCCCCTCTTTTTGTCGGACTGACCGCACCGAACCGCACCGCGCCGCGCCGGGCCTTAGTGCAGTCGTCCCCCAGTGTCGGAGCGCTGCTGTGAGAGGAACATGAGGGAGCTGTGCTCGGTGCGCTCAGGTGCAGGTGAGCTGTGCCGCCGCCGCCGCCACCGCCGCTGCTGCTGCTGAGTCAGAGACTGGTTGAGACGCATATAGGACAAGCAGCCTGTGCGCAAACCCAACTCTACGCGTAAACAATAAAAATAACAAAAAACAAAAATCCAGATGAAAGAAAAATAACCAATAAATGAGAAACAAATCAGAATTCTTTGCAGGGGAAAGAGCCAATCATGTCGTCTCAGGTGGAACGGAAATAAAAATGCGTAAAAGTTGGATTTTCTTTTTTTCGTTTCTCCAAGCAATAAAAAGCGCAAAGAGTTGATTGTTAGCTGCGCTGAAAACTCATTCTCTCTTCGCCGCCTCTCTCCGTCCGGCGAGCAACAAGCACACGCATCTTCTCCTCCGCTGCTGCCGCACACACAAACTGCGCACACTGGTCCCTGCGCTTAAAACCTGCCGTGCCTCAGAGCGCAGTGGAATAAACCCTTGCCTCCTTCTCCGCAGCCGCTGGTCTCTCTCTCCATTGCCTTAAAGGTGCAGGGGGTGGGGAGGTGGAGGGGGCGCACAGCTGAGCCTCTGAAGGAGCGTTGGGAGAAGGGGGCAGAAAAAAAAACCTTTTTCTTTTGTTTTATCACTGAGGAGAGGCATCAAAGTGTCCCACTCTGAGAGGGAGAACTGTGCATTAACATAAGCAAGAGAGAATTAGTCCACGCGGGACATCCTTCTATGGTTTGCTGCTACTGCTGTGGTGTGTCAGACTGGAGAAAGGATGCTGAGGGGGGAGGGAGAGAAGGGAGAGGGAGTGATGTAGGCTACACCTGACTGGATGCTATGTAGGCATTTGGTGGGGAAAATCTAAATTATCTTAATTGGAGGAGATCACATCCTGTCTTTTAATGTGTTTTCTGGATAATTTATGAGCCCTGGGGGTGTTTTGGGGATCCTGCCAGCCTAACCCTTGCATTCATTAATTGACCTTGACAAATATAAGCAGCGACCACCCCCAATGCACCAGGGGGCATCAAACAGCAGCCATGTCAGACATCCACACACAGCCACACTGCATGTGTTCACCTCCAATCAAACAGAGGAGGCAGTGTGTGGAAACTGAAGCAGTGACATGATAAAGGGAGATTCTTAGTTGTGACCTTCCTAAACAATGTCTATTTTGAATTGCAGTGTTCCTCTTTGAAGTGCGAACTATCCAGGGTGTACCCTGCCTATCGCCCGATATAGCTGAGATTGGCACAGCACCCCCCGCGACCCTCTGGTGGAGGATAAAGCAGTAGATGATGACTGATGACTCTTTGAAGTGCGTTGAAGGCAGCATGCAGACAGTAAATGTTCCCTTCCTATCTTAAGCGACCATGTTTTGTTGTGATGAGAAAATCACATTTGCATTATACGTGGGAATTTGAAAAGATTTTGCTGGCACAGACGCGACAGAAACTGCAGTGACATCCGCTGCCATGTGACTGTATGAATTTAGCATGGCCCATTTACGTTGGAATAGCAGGCAAGCCCGGCTATACTACTGTAGTCCCCCTCCCAGTGTCTCTCTCTTAGACTTAGCGTCCGCATCAGACACCACATGAACATGCTCTGCACAGGAATGCAGGACCTGTCACTGCCTGTCTGGCCCCTGCATGGGCTTCCAGGCAAGCATCCCCCAAAATAAAACAGATCATTATCACTAGACTCCAGCCACCCAAAACCAAGACGGCGGGGAGGAAAACACACTATTCCTCACATGATGTATACAAAGTATGTTTTTGTTTGTGTTGATTTTGTCTGATCCCGCTACCCGTCAGTCTCCTCGGCTCCCAGCAGTGACGGTGGCGTGTTGTTCAACCAGTTAGGGTGCCACACTCATTCTGACGCGCACGCCTCCCTTTTCCTCGACTTGCTTCGCAAGTGCATTTTGCTTCTTTTCCTCCATGAATACAACTTTACCATTTCTAAAAAGAAGAGGAAGCCACTGATGGAGTTCTTGACAGTAACTCTCATTTTAAAGCCGTGCAACAAATTATGTCAAAGCAAAACAGCATGTTGAAACTAATGCTTTGGCCAACCGGATAGCTGTGATGATGAAACTGTCATCAACTGGAGAGGATGACGGACATCATTCAAAACATGAATTGGCACGTTATATAAAGAAGGGAATCCACAGAAGATTCACTGTTGAAGACAGGAAAGTGCAGTCATTTGCAGGACTGTGAGTAAAACAGAAGAGTGGGACCATATTATGAGGAATGGTTTTCTTTGAATAGCATTGATTGCTTTTTTTTTTTTTAATTTATCCCGTCTTTAGTTTTTCTGTTAATGCATACTAAGTCGTACAAGAAAAACAATGGTATGTATTAATTAAATGTGCATTATTTGTGTACTATACTAGTTCTGTGACTTTTACTTTTAAATGTCACTTACTGCAAGCGTTGGTGTTTAAACGAA
This sequence comes from Solea senegalensis, assembly GCF_019176455.1. Classification (NCBI taxonomy): domain Eukaryota; kingdom Metazoa; phylum Chordata; class Actinopteri; order Pleuronectiformes; family Soleidae; genus Solea; species Solea senegalensis. Next base: position 12,832,006 of record NC_058033.1, read on the forward strand.
GAGACGTGATCAATCGCAATCTCATATAATTTTCCAAATCATATGAGAGCCCTAGAAATCATACACTGTGAACGCTGCCACAATCAACTACTTTCAACTACTTTCCCAGACTGCCTGCAAATACAGAGAGCACCAAAAACTCAGAGGTCCCTCGTATATGTGGCAACTCATCAAATCAACTGACTGGCTTACACTTTAAAACTTAATGATATTGTTAGCAGACCATCACATTTATCCAACCTATGATCTGCATAAAAAAAATTTAATAAAATCCAGAAAATAAAAGTTTAAGAACCATAATCCACACACACACACACTGACCTTCATTCATTTTGAAAGCGTAAACAAAGTATTATCCCTAATATTAAACATAACCAGTTAATGCACATACCTAACCTTAAACTAACCACAATTCAGATCTTGGCCTTAAACATATCCAGTTCCTCCGAAAATAGAAAATTTGCCTTATTAGGACAAGGTTTTGGTCTCCATAAGGACTAGTGGTCCTGACAAGGTCAGTGTTTATGCCAGAAAAGGTCCCATAGAGGTTACAAATACAAGTACACACACACACACACACATAAATTGTCCTGGCACTGATCCATCTCCTGATTGCCTTTTTGTTTTGTCTTGTTATGTCCAATCACTCAGCCATATGGTGTCACTCCAGTGAATAGTTGGGGTACAGAGATTGGATTAAAATACGGCCATAACTCACAAGAGCTCAATCCCTATTTCTCTAATCCCTGCTTTAACTCCATGATATGTTGTGCGGTAATAACGGCTGTTAGTTAAATATCAAACAGCTGTGGATGTTGAATGATAAAGGTTTATAAAAGAGACTTGATTTAAATGTTTTTTAATTACTGTGTACTAATGAGACACTTGCATGCTGTATTTACATACGACTTCTTGTGGATTTATGACGCTGCATTTTACTGAGAATACATGTATGTGTTGTTACAAGAACTGGTCAGTCAAGGCTGACACGTTTCTGCCTTTTTCTGTGAGAAAGTAAACATCACACAACATCACTCTCCTCCAGATCTGGCACAAAGGCTATAGCTCATTAAATCTGTTACAAAGCAAAGCTAATCAGACATTAGCTGAAAGACAGGTGTGTGGTAATCGCCAGCAACAGATATCACAACACCCAAGGAGACATTCTCAACTCCTCTTTGTTGTTGGAATACATAAAGATAACAGTTGTCGTGATATTTCAGCCTGGACAAAACGGATCGACAGAATGACACTGAATACTTCCGCAATACACAGTTATCAAGGAATTACATCCTACAGAGCTTGTGAGCAGTTAGTGATGAGTAAAGGTGGGAAGTAAATGAATTACATTTACTCGCAATGCTGTAATCAAGTAGGTTTTTTTGTGACCTTTTGTGTACTTTTTAATTAGGTATATTTTTTGAAGTACTGTACTTCGCTACATCTTAAATAACATCTGTTACTGAGTAGAAAAAATGTTGGCCATTTGTGACCTTTGACCCATTTTGACTGATACAATTTGTGTCGACATATTTCATTTTGTCAGCACTTTCATTTGTAAAGGTTTGCCTTCAATTAAAAACAATTCATGTGAGATTTATGTGACTCAAGAAAGAACCCCAACTGTGTTAAAAAAGTAACTAAATGTTAAACAAGCTACTTTTTTTACTTGAGTACATTTTTACTTTTAGACCAGAACTTTTACTTGTACTTCAGTACACTTTTATCAAAATAGTGGTACTTTTACTTGAGTAGAATATTTCATTTACTCTTTCCATGTCTGGTGATGAGCTACTATAATTCATTTATTGACAAAAGAGGTGTGTCCATATTGAGTTACCAAACTAAACATCTCTGAAACATAGTAGAACAGTGGTTGTAAAGAGAGAAAAAGACAGCAAGTTGACAGAAGGTGTGGCATTTCAAGTAAAAAATGGCTAGTCGACACTTGCTGGATATTAGAGAAATTGATCTCGACACCCCTGCTGAGAGTGTGATGTGTTCTTCCCGCTAAAACAACGAGTAACGCTGCTCAAATATCACATGATTATTTATATAAACAGGCACAAAGCTACATCTACCATTCATTTAGAGCAACACACAAGGACAGCAGATGAGGTGGAGTTGGGTAAACGGCGTGTTCAAATGAACTGAAGATGAAAACTTAACATGAAAATCGGGATGAAATGTCAGCATTTTGTAAACACTGCTGTCCCTAATCATGAACCTGGTAACAGAGCTGTGAAGCACACGAAACATCCTGCTGTGTTTTAAAGCAAACATCGCTTTGACCTGTCTGAGCTGTCAGAGAGGAAATCCTCCTGCTTTGCTCTGCAACACAACAACCACAGCTTTGAACGCGAATAAAAGCGTAAACTTGCAATGACTCCACATGCACTCAGATACCAAAAAAAGAAGATAGAATTATCAATCTCTCAATAACGTGTCATGCATCTTTTTTATATATTCACAAATAGTCACATTAAGTGATCAGCATTCAGAGTGTGCAACAAACGGTACACAGCATCCAAAAGGTTTGATTACTTCAAGGATAAAACTTGCCGATTACTCCGAACACACGACTTACATGGAGTTCAAGACTGATATGTAATGGAGTCCAACACCAGTTGTGGTACAGTGGAATCTAATCAAGAGAATGAAACAAGACGTTGGCGTCTCTCAGCATGAGCAGAGTATTGTTTTAAACCAAAGAAGCCATTTGGTAAGTGAGTGATCGCTCAATGGATGCCACAATAATGCAGCATCTCATCATCACAGTTAGAATGAATGTTTTCACTGTTCTTAATAAACCAAGTTCCAAAAAAAAGCCAGTGTTACAAGGAATTATATCCATTAAACTACATATCAAAGAGTTGGATTCCCAGGGGAAAAACCTTTACAGCTGTTATTAACAAAAACGCTCAAGTACTTTGACTATATTTAAGGAGCCCAATAAAATAGATATGAGATAATGTCTTAAAGATGACCAATGATGGCAGGTTCATCCCAATCTGAGACTCATAAGGAACATGGGGGGCTTTGCAGCCTGGGTCAGACTGCTGAATAATTCAAATCAACTTACGCGGTAGGAAAAGAGGAACTGTAGTGTAAGATACATCCGCAGACCCTCATTTTATTAGATCATCTTTGAATCCTTCTCTCCAACCATAAATTTCTGAACACATTGTGAGACAAAGTCACAATTCAAGTTTAATGAGTCGACATGTCTGCAGAATGAAGAAATGGAGAAATCGTGTTCCCTTTGAGAGTAATTTCTCGCCATTAGAGGGTGGAAAGTGCTGTGTCTGCTTGAAAATAAGCTATGTGCCATAAGCTTCCCACTGCAGGTACTTTCACAAGAAATGATTTTATGCTTCCAAAACCACAGCGACAAAAACGGTAATGGACAAAATTCTCAGAGGCAGCTCATAAACGACATAGTAACTGTATCATCTGTGTGCTGACGTCAACTCTGCAGCTTTTTACCGAAAACATTTTGTTATTGTGTCATAGGAATCTGACAGACAAGTTATTTAACGAGTCTTTGCCAAAGGTTTAGCTCAAAAACTAAAGTTTACAGCAACCTGGAAACCATCTTTCAATTCACAATGATTGATATCTCAGTTTTGAGTATGTGCATGTTCAAACTGTAGAAGTTCAAAGTCAAATGTAATCAATAATATCATCAATATTTGTTCAAATACTTTTGGTCTCCTTTATCTGTGTGTGTTAGTACTGAGTTAATGTACTGTATCCATGCAATGTTTACAAGCCATAAAAGAGAAAAACAAAAATACTATTGCCAGACATTAGATGACATTAAAACTAACCCTCACATGTGTTGTTCTCTTTTCTTTTCTGTGCTATATTATTTATTTTAACTTTTAAATGTTCATTCAAGCTGTACCAATTAGATCTAGAGAGAGATATTCACAAAATGACTGCACTCCAACGTTTTAGTTGCTGTCCAAATATGCACACTGGTTAAGTGAGAGAACTAAATTAATGTTTGCTAGAGCCCCAGTTGACAGGGCTGAAAAACACTATTTTTCCCCTCATAATCACTTTGCCTCATAAAGCCGTGACCAATCGAGTGGAGAGGGAAAGATTCCTTGACGGCCCACCTTAGCAAATCCATACATCGATCACAGTCATTGACTACTTTGCATCACACAGCTCAGTGCTCTCCTGTCCAGTCTTGACTGAGTGCACAGCACGGTCATCCACGGCTAATTCAACGTTTGTTTTTTAGGATAGCAGGTTTATTTAGCTGATTAAAGGAGGCGGTGTTTGATAAGGTGAAATCTTTTTTTATTTTTTTTTATTTATTCAGATCTGGGTCACTCCAGCTCAGATCCAGGACAAACTTGCATTTATTAACCTACTAGTAGATTCCACTGTGAAATTATATTTATTTTTAAAACAATCTAAAGTAAAGCGACATCAAAGTTAACATCTAAAAGTCACATTTCGGTGACCAATTAGCTTAGTCAGAAAAGTAGTTTAAACATTAATGATGAACAGGAACATTAACAACTAATAGTATATGAAACAAAAACATGTGTCCCTAGCTGTTTTTCATTAAAATGTGCATGTAATGTAAAATGTTTTTTAGAATTTGATGTAGGATTGATCGTAATTGAGAGTGGGATTTGACCAGAGATGTGGTAAACAAGAGGTGGGTCGCCTGTCATTCACAGAGGAACAGTCGCTCTAAACATCTTTGAGTTTGACTCTTCTGGTGCGTAACTGTCCAATATGGGGTGGCAGCGTTGCCTAGTAACCACAGCACATGACTGACCTTATCGGTGTGGTCATAAAAATGTATGAAGTCCTTTTATTCATTTTCCCTTCTCTGCTGTGCCCCCTTATTTCTCTCTCTCTCTCTCTCTCGCCTGTACATTATTGTGTTTGTGTGTAAGAGAGAGAGAGTGGGAGACGGAGAGAAAGAAAGAGAGAGAGAGAGAGACCAGCAGGGTGGTAATGAAGGGCTACCTGACACATGCCACACACAAGCAGCATGACGAGGGAGGGGTGGGGGAGAGGATGCAGTAAGAGGAAAATCAGTGGGTCACAACCTACGCAGAAAAACACGTGTGAACTGGTTCACTTTCACTGAAACGTTTCTATTATGCCCCCTAAAAAAAAAACCATGCAGGGATGCAGATTTAAGAAACATAATGGTATTTGGATTACATGTTGTGTAACCCATAATCATGGTTGCTGTCACTATCCCATCACTGTGATCTAGTATGTTGATGCAAATCTGTCTAGTTTACAGTGTCTTAATCTGAGCTTAATCCCCAGAACATATTTATGGAACTGTCAAGGAATTATGCAGTGGTGGTGTTGTGTATGACAGTGTGGGATTTTCCGGGGCCTTTATAAGAGCCGGGGGGCAATGCAGATGATCCCACGCAGGACATTATGCACTACGTTTGTCAGCTCATTGACACAATATCACAGAGATGGGGTTGCTTTCTTGCAAATTGCTCTGTTGTTTCCACGGGGAGCCCAGATGTTAGCCTCGCTGTCCCACTGACAACATCTGCACAGCTGTGTTGTCGGCTGCCACGCACAAGCAGAAATCTCCACAATCAGCTCTTGAACTGGTGACAGCCGGGGGCAGGTCGGCACAGATGGCAGGACGGGGGTGTCAGGAGACTGACACGGGGTGGGGCGGGTTGCAGGTAGAGAGTGGGGCTCCCATCTGGCCCCGGTGCTGGCACTCTGCCCTGGGGCATCTTCAGCGTTTACTCAACAGAATGCCTGTCAGGAGTTGGAAGTCACCTTGTGCAAAACATTGTACTCTCTTGGTGCTTTGACAGGATTTGAGGAGGATGGCAAGGATGGGGGTGGGGGTATGGAGGGAGGGAGGGAGGGAGGAAAATTAAACAGCTTCAGTCTATACTAATATTAACAGAGAGTGGAGGGAAAAGAATGGTTACTAAATAATTAATCCCAAGACAATAGCTTGTCCAACTTTTTTTTAGCCTGATTCTGGTGACGTTATGCAGTATGTTGTGAGGTCAATTAACTGCTTGGTCTCAAATACGCAGACAGATGCCAGATATGTTTGAAAGAGACCTGGCATTGCTAAGATTTAGGGAGCAATTTAAGTGAAAGTGACCTTCTAAGACCTATCTAAGAAAATATACAGATGAGCATGTGTAAATGAAGGATTACCTCCTCCCATGTTTCTCTTGTATTCTCTTTTTTTACTCTCAATTGCTGAGGACTTGATTGTATGCACAACTCAGAAGTTTTGACACTCGGTGACACTGTCATAAAAAGCTTTCCAGGATTTTTCAAATGATCATTCTAAAGCATAAATTAAGGACAGGCATTGTTGAACGAAAAATATTATGGGGGTTGTATAGGTTTTTCTTGCAAGGCGGTTTTTAACCATTTAAAGTACAATAAACCTGATGTGAAAATGAAAAAAAAGTGTTTGCATTAACTGCACATAAAACCTAGAGATCTCTGTTGACTGCAGAATGGGACACTGCTCAGTGGGTGCTCAGGTTATGACCCGGCTGTTCAGGGCAGAGGGCCAGCACAGAAGAAAAGCGCTTTACGGATGGACCATGTGTTCAGGTCATCTCTGCTTCTTCTCTCCTCTCCTTCTTCACAGCTCCCCTTTAATCCCAGCCTCAAGCTTCCTCCCTTACCTCTCCTTACACCACCTCACCGCCCCTCCCCTTTACTCTGCATATTGCTGGGACATACGAACAGATGCCCAGTGTCTAAGTCACGCATTATGTTCTTAGAGGATGTCCTGGTAATTCTGTTTTTTGTGCACAGCCAACCCTTGTGTTTAGAAATGGTGAGGATGGGAGGATGTGCAGAGGACAACAGGTAGCCATGTTGGCCTGGTCACGTGATGCAGCAGTCTATGCAAAACAAGATCTTCAACACCCAGAGGGGTCACATGTCTGTTTGGAGTGTGTGACAAAGAGATGGGAATAATATTCACAGAATTAACTGACGGATACCACACATAGACGGATGCATTGTTAAATAAGTATAATATCCTTGTGGTTATTTGTAATAGTATCATTGTTATCTAGGGGATAACTAAATGGTATTCAGGGATATCAAAATGAGAGTGTGCCAACAGCAGCGTTTAGTGCTGTATTTTATAACATGTTACTCATCAAGAATTTAAAACTGGGGGAGCAGGACTTCATTTGCGATAAGAAAATGTGTCACTCATGGAGACTCGGGGAGAAAGTGGTTTGACAGACCCTGAGGGGGCCACACTGACCTAAATACAAAAATTGTCAACAGAAACCGTTCACTGACCAACCACATGAGAGAACACGGGGGCAACAAACATTCAACTCTACAAATAACTGTGTGAAAACACCTGATCTGGGGGTCCACATCTCCAGAGGCCATTTTAATGTTTCATAGGACAAATCCATGACAGCTGTGAAGAACCACAGTAGCAGATAAACTAAGGCTGATGCTTTCTACACATGTGCAAAATACATGTTTATCCTCCCTAGAGGAGTAGATCAGGCTTTAAGTAACTAGCTGGCTTACTATTGTTTTAAATCCCTTTGTTATTCCTATTGTTTAAGTATGTAAAGGATTTAGACAGATGTTTATCTCTTATTGTTTATGTTCGTATGTTTTTCTACATGAGGGCTGAAAAGAGATTGTTAAGATTAAATTTTAACCCTTCCAGGAAAGAAGATTTTGCCACACGCTCACCCTCACTCATCGCTGAGGACTGACGCCACCATGTGGTCAGCAGAGGTGGAGTCCACAGTGAATCCTACAAACCATGCTTGCTGTTTTATAGATAGATAATCAATGGAAGGCTCATCCGTAAAACCACATGATTTGTTTGATATGATATGTCATTATACTGTAACAATCTGAAGTTTGGATTATCTATGTTAATTATTATTCCTTAAAATTAAATGATGAAGGTGCATTATTTTATGCTTACCGACACCGTAACAAGCAAACACAGCGAGGTGGAAATATGATACATATATATATATACTGTATATATATATACATACACATGATATTTATATGATACATTAGCTTTTTAATGCATAATTAAACATTTGGCAGAATAATAGGCAACTGAATTACGGGTGCTTAACTCGTCCCTTCATCTCTACAAACCACATGATCCACTCATAAACACACAAACAATTCAAGATTGAAACACTTTTAACATCACTTTCAGTAGTGAAGGCAAAGATTGTTATATGCAAATATTGTGAATACAAATATGGCTGTAGTTATTATAACCAGTCCATTATACAAATGTAAACATGCGACAGTTAGCTGAATTTAATCATATGACTGTTATTATATTATTATTACTATTATTAATATTTAGATACATGTTTTAATGTTTTATTTATATATATATATATATATATATATATATATATATATATATATATATATATATATATATATATATATATATACATATATATGAGACAATGAGAAATGAAATGAGAAATGAGAAAATGTATAGTTTAACTAGGGTTACAAGGATTATTAATCGATGACTAAATTAATGGTCAACTATTTTGATAATCGATAAGCGTTTTTTTCAGTAATCAGAACAAGCTTTTTGATTTTTTTAGCTTCTTAAATGCAACTAATTTCTGGTTTCTTTGCTCCATATAACAAAGAAATCATTAACACTGAATAATGTGGATACGTTGTGGACAAAACAAGACATTTGAGAAAGTCATCATTTGGAGGTTTGGTCAACACCGATCAACATTTTCTGACATTTTACGGACCAAATAAAAATAAATAACAGATTAATCGGTTAACAATAAAATACTTGTTAGTTTCAGCCATAGGTTCAATTAAAAATGACTCTCAGCCCCTACAACTTGGCCTCTCGCAGATCAGCATATCATAACCTGTATGACTATAGGTGTATTCCACAGGTAAAATCAGGATATTATTACTACAAAATCAGAGAAAACAGACTTGCAGAATCCTGCTCAATAACATGGAGAATTGCCTCAACCAACTGCAGCCAAAAACCTTGACAAACGTAGAAGAATTTTCTTAATAACCTTTGCTCTGTGTATAAAGGCAGTGAACACAAGCACGTGTCCTGTGAGCTGGACTGCACCCGTAGCTTACTACTGGTTGACCTACAAAACCAGTGAGAGTGCTGACGTTCATCACAACCGCGGGACCCTGGTGTGTCGTAAAGACTCATGCTGAGCTGACAGTCTATGAGGCTTGACGCATGACATCGACCTCGCGAAAGAATTGGGGGGTGTGGGGGGGGGTGGATAAACACACAGCTGCCCAGTAACAAGCGCTCTCTCTTTTCATTGGCTGCAGACAAATGTTGCATTGATCACAGTCTTTCTGCAAAATGACACATGGGTTTGATCCACACACAGGCAGGATTACAGTAACACACTCACACTCGCAGCAGCTCGTGTGTGCACGCCCACAATCTTCACACACATACAGTACACACACACAATACATGCACACAGCTGATATTCACACAGTGACAAAGTGTTGGTGAGAACACGGGCAGAATCACACCAGTAAGCCTATTTTTTCCTTAAATATCCTCTGAGAATTTATTTCCCCACTCAAGATTAGCACTTAGCCCCTAGTAACAGCACTGTCATTGTTTTGTTACACTTCACTCACTGCGGTTCATACCTCGCATCAACACAATTTCCATTGCAGATTCAGTGACTGGCTGCTTTTCACCTCTTTATGCCTCTAATTGAGAACATGACTCAGAAGTGAAATGCAATTTTCCCAGCCAATCTTACTCTGTCAATAAATTAAGAAATTACACAAAGATAATGACGTGAGACAAAACAGGCTTTCAAAATGGAAAAATCTTTGTTACTAGACTACACTGGACAAATGATCCAATTAGTTGTATGAATGTTCTATATTCTTATTGCAGAGACGGCCATGATTTTTACGTGTGCTGCTCACATGTAAATTGCAGCATAATATAAATATCATTCAATATCGCCTGCTTTCTGCGGCTACAGTATATATGAAATAAGAAAGCTAAACTACAGAATGGTGCCGATGCGCATTTAGAGCCTCTGTTGTTGCGGTGATTCTCGTCTAAATCTTTCCGTTGTATGAACTCCTAAGATGTTTTTTATAAAACCAAACAAATTCACAATGTGGTAAATCAAACACTGATCTTAGCTCAGGTCAATATACCTGTGAACTACAGCATGATGGAGTATGTGCAAGAACATCATATCATACAGGCTGTATGCATTTTCCACACAACTCTTCAGCTTCAGAGTCAGGAGATCCAGTGAAAAAACACTTTGACTCAAACCCCTGGGTTTCCCTGATCTTCCTATGTCTCATTTGAGAGGCAACAAGAAAAAAAAAGCAAATAGATGAAAGGTGATCCCCACAGTGGGGGATGACGCACCAAGGGTCCTCACGCTAAGCAGGCTGCTATTCAAATGAGTGGCTAATTGTGGCATCTGTTAACCCATTGAAGAGGTGTCAGTGCCATATCACAGGTCTGTTAATTGGCACAAACAGGTAGCAGATGCAGGCTCTGGAATTGAGCATCTGCCAATTAGTGAGCCAACCTCCATGCATAGCCAAGAAGATGCAGGGAAATTGGAGAGGAGAGGACTTGTCCAGGTGGGGGGATTGTAAAATACAGCATCTGACCTCCTCCTCCCAACCAAATGCACACAGCTGGAGTGACACATTTTACTTTTAAATATTACTTTTAAATGACTTGCCAGGCGTTCTGAAATCAAAAGCATGATGTGTGACACAGCAAATCTGGTGTCCTGTCCCATCATGCCTTGCTCTACCTTTTACACAGATGCTGAATCAGCTCTGTGACTACCTCGGCTACTGGCAGGAAGGGAGAACAGTGATGCCCACCACTGTGTACAGCTCTCAGTCAGGTCATGTTTATGTTACCATTATTCATTCATTGCATTCTCTTCTGATTCAGGCAACAGCAGCTCTTATGTTTTACTGACTTACGACTACCTGTTCCACCCCAATTACTTTCACCTGTTTCAAGTTGAATCACTGTCCTGACATCCTGCTCTTCAGGTGACAGTACAATTTTCTGCATCTGGTGTCGGGGATTGTCGTAGGGCAGTACACACATCCTCTGCCTATCAACCTGATAGAGGTGATGTTGCTGTTCTGTTCCAGGACATCCAGAGCCATTACCTTTATCAGATGACCCAGTCTTGTTTAGCCTCTCTGAGATTGTCTTGCAAACGGGCAAGCTGCAATGTTTCATTTGCCTGCTAAACATGGCTCATTGTTGTCCCTGACCCTTTGAGGGTGGGGGGTGGCGAGGTTAATACTGATGTTGGCAGCTTATCGGTGTAACATATACAACACATTTATTCTACACAGTGCAGAATTACTATCACCCCGCCAAAGAGTACAGTATGTGGTTTATATCTGGTTTATGACCTCACACACAAAAAGAAAGGACCGATGCTGTCGTCAGATGTGTGTTTCTCCAATACTTTGGTTATGCGTTGTAAAAATAGTGTTATGAGACTGGATACATTTTAGACGATCTTTGTTTGTGATAAGGCTTATGTTTGGTTTTTGAATACTGCACTGTAATAATCAGATAACATTATTTAGACGTGTCAGATAGTTTGGCCTGTAGCCACATAGCTGTGTATGCTCAATGTTAATATCCTTTAAATTTTTATTGCTAACTTGCTATCTTTCTTTTTTTGTTGTTGTTAGAGGTTTTTATTTCCTAAGTATACAATTTACTGTTTTTTTGCTGTATGAAGTGATAAAACTCAATAAATATATTGGAAACAAATGGCTTTAAAATCAACCCCTCCTGACTGGTTCTGGCTTCATATTTTTTAAGTTTACAGATATGAGTTACATATTTTAGATGTACTCGGTTTGCATCAGGACATACATTATCTACTACAATTCCAAATAAAAGCAATGGCACTGTACCTTGCTCACACCATTTGCTGCTTAATCCTCTCACTGCTTTTCTTCTTTAAGTGTTGCTGATGTGGGTTCATCTCTTGTAGAGAGAGCACTGTATGCACCTCAGTGAACAGAATGACACGGCTGTCTTCATTTTGAGCTATGTTCAATTCTTCTGCAAAATGAAAACATCCAATTATAGTCTTACAGCTCAAAAGGCATTTCATAGTCACATTTTTGTTAGGACCAAGAGGTTGGGAATAAAGCTATGGTTAGGCTTCACTTGAACTGACGGAGCCTGAGGTGTGACCTTTAATGAATGTTTAAAATTATACAGCTACCAGACATTATACTCACTGTGGACAATTTAGAGTTGACTTGATTTTCAATTATTTATCAGTTAAACATGAATTTTACTGTGAGGAAGTTGTGTGTTGACGGTGATACATTCCTCCCTGCTTTAACCCAAGCACAGACCTACTAGACCTTTTTCAGAGCAGACATTTTGACATGGTTTAGCAGGGGGGAAAGCACAGGTGTTTCTGATAACATTAATTTTATTATTATCACCTGTGCCAAGTCAATGGCTCCACTGCACAGCAACCAGTTTGTGATGTTCTATAAAACACAGGTGTTACTTATCACATCAATGATGCTACTGTTCAGGAAGCTAAATGGGACTCGGCCAACATTAATTTCATAATTTACACCAACGATTTTCTAAAATGTGACCTCTCAAAATGGCTGTTGTGAAAAGAGCTAGTTTGCAGAGTTTGCAGAGTCATTATCAAACAAAATGAGAAAGTAACATATTAAATTTCGGGCCAATACTCAGTTGAAGTTAATATTTCTCTCACCTTTAATCATTCTCTCAGTGAAACACTGAAAACAAAAATGTTACATATCATAACAATGCAATTAACTGACAAATGCAGGCTGTTTCCTGGCTGGTTTGCTAGCTCGCTAACATTCACAGTTTGTCCTCCGTTTCATAGGAAAACGTACACTTTAACAATAACACAACTGTAGAAAAAACAAACAAACACGGGCTTCAAACATTAGCATCACAAAACTGTTAGCATCTGACCTGTTCATCCTGAGGACACTTCTTTTGACTTATACAACCTTTGCTGCAGTTTCACTGGACGTGGAGCGATGCAGTGCACAAGTCGATACTGACACCTGTCGGACATTTTATGGTATTACTACTGAGACATCAAAATCAAAGTCATACAGTAAACCACGATGTGTATTATGTTTATGCTTTATTAAAGCATGCCAAAGAGAATAATCAGAAAGTCAATACATTTTTTTTTATTTCAAATTATTTTTTTTTACATTTGTCTTTTACATACAGATGAGTTGTCTGTTCACCGTTTGCAGACTTTTTATTTTTCTCTCAGTGCATAATTCTATTTTCATACTTGCCACTAATATTTTTTATTATTAGTTTTACTAATATTATTTTTGGGGGACCACTATGTTCATATACTATATCAATAAAAGGTTTTGTTTTTTTAAGTGACAGACAAAGGCAAATATGTAGCTATCAAATGTTATTAAAAAAATAGTCCTCGATTGTACAAGGTCAAACGGATTTTTATTTTTATTTAAAAGGGACAAGCACAAAACAGTTCTTCCCCAGGTCCTTTGATGGCCATTTACTGTATAGTCCAAACTGTTATTACAACTACATATCATTATGAAATATTTAATATTATAGCTTGGAAAAAACAACAACAGGGCATATTGTTCCTAAAAACAAAACAAAAACACAAAGTCAAGTAGAACAGGAGTCTATCATGAGCTAAAGTTCACAGATAGACACCATGATTTCAGTTCCGGCAGGAGGTCACAGAATGCCTCAGTGATCTCTGCTGTACAGTGTCTGATTACATCTATTATACATTTAATATAAGGCCTTACTAAAGAAAGACATTCTCTGATCTCATTCTCTATGATGGTGACGCCCCTTCCCTTCTCAAAAAGTCTTCCAGATCTCCATTTTTCATTTTAATTATTATAATTATTGCACATAAGGTGATTAGAAAAGGAATGAAGTATGTGAAAAGTGATACCAAAAAGGACTCTCCTTGTGGCCGTCCTGATGCAAGAGCTCATAAAGCACAAAAGTACTTCAGTACAGAATAACACATATTCAAATACTAAAAATATGTTATGACAGATAAAATACGTAAGAAACTCAATTGCTTAAGTGATGCAAAATAAAACTATGGCTAACTTCTTAAATAACTTTGGTGGAAATTCTACTATGACAAAATGAAATAACTGTTAAACAGTGAAAAACAAAACAACAGATTTAAAAAACAAAACAAAAAAACAACTGATCTCAAAATTAAGAAATGAATGAAGAAACTGCCCTGTTGTCCTGACCCTGAGCCAGGATTGGATCAACCAGGACTCATCTCACAGTTTGATGTTGTTTGACTCTAAGCAAATGACGCCCGACTGTTGTTTATTTTTGATTCGTCTTCTGCACTCAAATGTTTGACTTCATTTGCCTGGAGAGCTGCAGTCACATAAACACTGAAGGACTGGTGATGTCATCACCCTGCGTTGTTCATTCAAAATCACAGAAGTTGATTCAAATGTAAAGAAAAAACTAAATAAGAGTTGTATGACTGTCCACAATGAAATCAGCTTTAACCTCTGATGTACAGTTTTAGTGATTCTGAATGAAAGGATACCAATTTTTAAACTGCAACATACATATAGACTATGACATGTGTTGAAACACTTAGTTATTAAAGTTTAATTGATAATTCAGTTGTAACTTCCTGTGCACTGTAGCTCGGAAATAAAAATGATTTAAAATAAATAAACAAAATTGCAAGCTAGTGGCATGAGGTTCTATCCAATCATAAAATGAGAGGGAAGTCTGTTGAAATGGTCATCGCTGCATACTGTTGCAATAGCATGTCCAGCCATACCGTATGCCCCTGTGCCTGCTAAGTGCTCACTGAGTGCGTTTCTAGAGGCAGCAGGTAGATGCAGGACTGCAGGTGGAGTTTTTCCAGTATGTGTAGTAACAGTCAAATGAACTGCAGGTATGAGCCACCTGAGACTGCAGACAAATGTCTACATCTACAGAACATTTAATGTCACAATGTCAAACCCAAACTCAGCTCTTTGTGCAAAAAAATCAAAACAAACAAAAAATAATTATAACAAAATAGATAGATTTTTGTTCAAGTATAACCATCACTTGTATCAATAATTGATATTGAAAATTGCTATAATCAGTTTTGCTTTACAATCTTCCTGAATCTTCCCAAAGTTCCAGCGTAGTCACAGATTCAAAGTGCTGAGTGTTTAAGTAGTGCCGCTTAATGAAAGAGGTATGCCTTCAGGTGTGTTTGATGTCTCGATCAGTCATTCTGTAACAACAACAATACAAGAATTAGATGCCTGGTGTGAGAATATCATTTATCTCCTAACAAATTTGCCAACTGGAATCTTTAACCTCACATCACTACTAAACTATAGCACCTATTTACAAAACTGAAAAACTCAGAAAACGACCAGTGTCTAGTTTTAATTACTACTTATATATAATATACTCATAAAAATGAGTATCTCAGGGCTGGACCATAATTCGTTTTGACCTCTTTTCTGTCCATTAAGTAGTTTAAGAACCATAATCAACTTTGCCTTGTAATTATCTGACATTTGTAAAGATTTTAGCCTTTCTCTTTTTTTTTTTAAATTAAATTGTGATAACGTTTTTGGCCATATCACCCAGCCCTAAGAGTCACTAACGTCAGAGTCCTAATACTGTACTTCTTTCTATCTTCTTTTTACCCATTAGGAATCACTATTCACGCTATTGAAGCATATGACAACAGAAAAGCCACAGGATTGATCTCTAAAACTCTAAAACTCCCCATCATCTGTAAAAGAATAACTGTTTTCTAAATCTAGATCCATCATTCACTAAAGCTCCTTTTATCGGAGGGAAACATCTCTACTGCATTAACATACCATACCTGCATTTGTCCATATACCCAGTTAAGGAAGTAGGTAACATTGCCATAGACGCCTGGCTTGTTCCTCAGAGCACATCCATAGCCCCAGCTGGTGTCCCCTGCCAGCCACCACAGATTTCCCTCCTTGACCACTAGAGGCCCTCCACTGTCACCCTGCAGCATTGCAAAAGAAACGCAAAATATCTCAGGTTACTTTAAGACAGTGGGTGCAGGGTGCCTGTGTGTGTATCTGTGCGTGCGTGCATGACTACCTGACACGTGTCGACTCCTCCCGCCAGTTTCCCAGCACAGAACATGGTCTCAGTGACTTTTCCGTTCAACACACTTTGTCTGTTACAAGTCTCTTCGCTGTAAATAGTCACCTGTGCCTGATTGAGTCTGTCAGGGGTAGGTCCTGAGGAACAACCCACAGTTAGCTCAGCCAAAGTGTTCAAAGAGTCATGCCATTTTCTTGCTTTAAAAGGTCCACTGTGTACATTTTGAGTTTAATTGTATCAGCTGTATTGAAGGTACCATTTTGAACCACCATGTTTTTACAACAGCCCACAATGCACAAACTTAACATCTTCTGAGTTTTGATGATAACTGAAGGCTCCATGGGTGTATTTTCATAGCTGTAACATGCACCTTCAGCAATAAATGGTAAAATTTATGAAAAAATGTACACACTGTACCTTTAAGATTAAAAAGCAGGTGAAGTAAGAATATATATATATACTGAAAAACCACTAGCACGCAACTCGGCTGGTTGCAAAGGGAACTCAGTTTGAAGGGAAGTCTATGGGAAAATCAGTCGACTTCTCACTTTATTTACAACACCAGTAAACATTTTCCTGAGGATTAATGGTCTCAATCACTAGTTTCAGGTCTTTCATAGCAGATTATGTCAATTGTGTAATTTTCTTTCCTCCATTTGGAGAAAAATAGACTCAAAAAAAAAAGTATGGAGAGGAAACCCCATGTAGGAGTAGTAGCTCGCAGCATTGCCTTCAGAAAAAATGCTGGGGTTCACAAGCTGATCTGACCGAGGGCCCTTCTGTATGGAGTTTGCATATTCTCCACATGTATGTGAGTTTTTTCCGGGTACTTCAATTTACTCCCAGAGTCCAAAAACAATCAGAGGTTAATTGGAAATTCTAGATTGCCCCTAATTGACAGTGTGACTGGTCGTTGGCATTAGGATGAACAGCCTTTTGCCCTGTGTCAGCAGCTGGGATTGGCACCAGCTGTCCCGTGACCCTCGTGTGGAGGAAAAAGGGGTAAAAAAAAAAAAAGTGGACACAGCATTACCAACAGCGGGTGTAAAGTGTGAATTTACAGTTTCAAAGCCCCATCATGGCTCCAGGGGGAAAACAGCCACCGCCTGTATTCACACAATGAAAAATGGACATATTCGTTTAGCTCTGAGCTCACCAGATACGCGTAAGGATCCCCATCCTGTGATCCAGGCTTGACGTTCAGCTGCGAGGTTAACTCCAGCGTTGGGGAGACACACTGGTTTCACCGTGCCTGGAAAACAGTTTTAACTATTGCCATTATCAATATAGACATTATCTCACAGGTCTCATCATCATTCCATGTAATTAAAAAGAAATTTTGTTGGCATGCACTTACTAGATAAAGTCAGAGGTGAAGTGAGCCTTAGTAGAGCGATGTCATTGTCGTGAGTATCTGGGTCATAGTTTTCATGATTTATGATTTTTTGAACAGATTTTCCAGAGGTCATAGAGCGAAGGCTCACACCGCCAGCGTAGACCCTCCACTGATAAGCATTGTTGTAACTGTCATGGGTAAAAGAATGCACAAGCTTTTCTTCGTAAATATCAACTGAAAATACATAAAGGATGGCATAATGGTGCAGAGAAATGAAACTCACCGTTGGAAGCAGTGGGCAGCAGATAGGATCCAGTAAGGGCTGATGATGGAGCCTCCACAAAGGTGCTGACCATTTATCTGAAGACTGACCTGCCAAGGCCAGGCTCCACTCTTTGCCTCTGTACCACCTACGATACGAGAATTAGGGGCTGCTGAGCTCTTACCACATTCTAAAGACGGAGGAAATACTTTAGTTTTTTCATGAGGAAAAAAAACAACTTACAGGTCAAGTTAAAAATGTAAAGTCCAGATATCTTGCTGGCTAAATCAGACCGTCCATTCTACATATTCCACATATATCCGCATTGTGTCCAAGTTGCTTACCTACACAAGTAAGTGCGACAGCTGCGGAATAGCAGCTTGCGCTGAAAAAGACAAAAACTTGGATTTTTAAGACAGCAAATATTTGACATGTATGTCGGAGTTACTCATTGCACACACTGAGGAAGTGCCTTGAGTCAACTTGGTGAGGAAATCCACTTAAAAAAAAAAGTGATACCTGTAAAAGAGCTGTGGTTGAAATGGAAAGTCAGGGTTACTTCCATACTGTAGCTTCATGTAACCATTGGGAGATGAAGTACTGATTTTACTGTAGGCCACATAATCCTGGCTGAGGGACAGAGACAGGGACAGACAAGAGAGAGACACTATATTATACTCCAGCGAGATGGACATTTACAGCTGCAGTGCATCACAGGGCAAGAGACAAACAACTCTTCTACCGGTAAATAAAAAGGTGCCAATCAGCCTTTTTAGCATGATGACCCGTGTTTAAATAACACCCTCACATACGGTTAATTTATCCCCACATCTGCGTGTTTTTGGACTGTGGGAGGAAACCGGAGACTCTGGCAAAGGCAAGAGTGCTAACCACTACACCAACTGGTGTGGCCCATTATCTGAACTCATTTGACTATAATTTGAATGTAACAGACATTTATTCATATTTGAAAATTCTGCGCCACAGTTTCAAATAGAGTTTGGATGTTATTCTGTCTTGTAATCCAGTAACAAATGAAGGTACAACTTTAGGAACAATATGTGCCTTCCTTACATTGCTGTTTTCCTTCAAGTAATCATTTTAGTATCATATAATAGTGTTATTTCAGAAGTTGTTCATGATGATGATTCATTGAAAGGAAAACATAATATACACTTAATACTTGTGATATCAACGTGGAATTGTAAGCTCTGGCTTAAAATTTGTGTGCATCAGTTGGACAGGACAGACAGAAGTGGGACAGTGGTGACAAAGAAGAGGATCAGCACCTCATGTAGCCTATCTGCTCGCACACAGTCCTTCCAAAGTCGTTGTTCCAGGAATCAGCACACACGGGCAGCCACATATCGCTGTCTGTTGTGTAACTTTCCAGTATGGAATCGGCGCCTTTCAGACGCACTGTGGAGCAGACCAGAGTGTTCAGTGATTTAAAAAGTCAAAAAAACAGTAGTTGCTAATGTTGTAGGGACAGAATGAGTGGAAGATCGTACAGCAGTGAGTTTCATCCTCTCCTTGTGGACAGTCTCTGGTTCCGTCGCACCACTGTGACAGGCTCAAACACTTCCCTCCAGGTCTACACGACTTCCCCAGTAAACACTGGTGGACTACTGCAAACAAGCACACAGAGGACACACATCATTTTCACATTTGGGCAGGAGCACACAGGAATTTGAAGCGATGTTCATTTCACAGAAGAAAGTGTTGAGCTTGAACTTACAGAAGTACCACAGCAAGGTGCCGATCACTGCCAGGACAAGAAGCACACACAGAACTGCACACACGATGTAGCTCCATGGACATTTCTTTTTTCCTGTTTAGGTCAGAAACAAATTGTATTCATAGATATGATCAGTGTTGTAATGTAATAAAGTACAAATAATTACTGCACTTAAGTACAAAATTCACATATCTGCACTTTACTTTATTTATATTTCTAGCAAGTTTTACTTCTACTCCACTACATTTCCCCTAACTATGTTTGTTACTTGTTACTACCAAATAAAATTAGAAGGAGAAGAAGAAGACATAATGGTCTGTATTAATGTAGAGCTTTTCTAGTCTTGATGAGCTGCTTTACACTACAGTTCTGCCTTTCACACGCTTCCACATGGGGTTAAGTGTCTTGCTCAAGGACACACAGGTGAGCAGAGCCAGGAATTGAACCCACAACCTTCCAGTTGAAAGACAACCTGCCCTACCACTGAACGACCATGGCTCAATGCTAACTTCTCACTTTTTTTAATACATTTTCTTCTAA
This sequence comes from Solea senegalensis, assembly GCF_019176455.1. Lineage (NCBI taxonomy): Eukaryota > Metazoa > Chordata > Actinopteri > Pleuronectiformes > Soleidae > Solea > Solea senegalensis. The sequence goes on from NC_058033.1 coordinate 12,852,095, forward strand.
AACTTAAGTACATTTTATATCAGAAAATGTCTTTTGAATACTTCACAATTTGCATTTAGCTTTGTATTACTAGAATAGGGTTAGTATTTTTGAAAAACTATGCTTCCCAACCTCAATTTGAGTTGAGAAATAGTATATATATGTAGTATATATTGATATAGTAGATATAGTATTTACCATTAAATACTATTAAATTCTACAAACTGGCCATTTAAGCTCCAAATGACATGACATTACAGTATCACTTATATTCATACCACTATTATATAACAGTGTCAAAAATTGCTGGTTGTAACAATTGAACACAGTTAGAGTTAATAATTTTGGACATATCAGAAACAAGGTTTATTGTCTTCTCTTATAATAAAGTGGATATCATAATAAAATAGCATTTGTGGATAGTACAAATGCTATTTTAGCCTCGATAAACTATTAAGCTTTTATATGACTTGACCTTTTCAGTGCTTATGAATTTAACATTTTGGTTGTTAATGACGAGCGGCTCTCTGCATTAATCTAAAATCTAACGGATGCTGCCACTCCTATGAAGATATATAATCATTAAGGGTTTTGGTTTATTTTTATTTATGTTTGTTTTGTCTGACCATCATTGATATACGTCATGTATATATATGTATATATATATGTCATGTATACATATATATACATATATATATATATATACACATATATGTATATATACACATATATGTATATATACACATATATATATATACACATATATATATATATATATATATATATATGTATGTAGAATAACTGGAAGAATAACTGTGGCTATGGCCCCAGCTAATGGAGATCCCAATACATCATAAATCATAAAGTGGATCGTGCCAAAATATTCCTTCTCATTTCCAAGCAAGTGACACTGTGTGCTGTATTCATCTCAACTTTTATGAGTGTGTATATAATTATCTTGTGACTGAGTGCAGAAGTTAATGTTTACTCACTCTTTTCTTCCAGCTGCTATCACTGAAGATAAATCAAATATTACTATACCTTGCTTTTGTCCTATGGTAGGTGGAAGTGGTGAAGGTGCTGTAGTGAATTGGGTGTTGACGGGTGCTGAGGTCACAGCAACGTAGTTGGGCGTCTCTTGAAACAGGGGAGGGTAGATCTGCTGCTGCCCCTCTTGGTTGTACGGAGGAGGTCGTCCATTGTCGTGCTGGAATCCTTTGTTGTCATAGGCGGACTCAATCCCCTACAGATAATGAACAGAGTGAGGTAATGAGGTACAAATCAGAAATACTACATTCATAAATTATATAAAAGGTTGACAAAATACATGAAGTGTGTGTATGAAATAAGAGGGTCACACTGAGTTTACCTGATTATTACTCATATTGAAACTGGTCGTGCTGTGTGAGCTGGAAAACTGTCACTCCTGGAAAAACGCTTCTGTGTCAAATATGAGGAAAGTACTGCTCATAATATGAAATTTATTTTATAAAATGTGATACAAAATACATCAAATGTTAAGCTTTATATAACAGACTTCTTAGCAAAGTAACAAAGAGCTTACCACACTATCAAATGTTATCAAATACAGTATAGTGAAGTATAATGAACTCTGACTCAGCAAGCTGTCGAACTAAAGCAAACTGAACATGTTACAAATATTTACAATACTTACAAATACTTCAAATATATCTAAACTCACATTACCTGAGAGGCTGTTTTATGAACACATTTATAGACATATTTCACTTCGTCTCTGCTTACCTTGAAATTGCCACAAATTCCTTCAGCTCTCAACTCGATGTGTTCCTCTACTCCCCGATTCACTCTGTGGTCCGTGTCCACTCCGATTCTCAGTGTAATCAACAGTCACAACCACACCTTCTTTTACTGTGTGCACAAGCCAACCTGTTACACATCACTTTATCACACTTGACTCAAGCAAACACCAAGGTCAACAGCACTAATACTCATTAGTGACTGCCCTCAAGATAAAGGGAGTAAGATTTAAAAAAAAAAACTCACACAGCAGTCATTTTTGATGGTGAAAAATGTTGAGAAATTTTAAATATGCTCTAATCTCTGCCGTAACGACCTGAACCGTTTCCTCAAAATGACTAGACATTTCCAGAATATGTACCAAGCAGATCAAATATTCTCTAGTAACCTATTAAAAGCCATGCTGTGATTGAGAAACACAGGCGGAAAGCAGTCCTTACGTGTCGTGTGACGTGGAGCTGTTATTCATATGGAGCACTATCAGGATGAAAAAATGTTCCAGGAAGATCATAAATCAGGATAAGTTTGGTTCTACTGCATGCTATTGTCCACGCTCGGTTTCAAAGAGAAGCTCGCCAGAGCTGTTTAATCAGTAACATCCAAACAAATGGCCAAGCTGACGAGCAAATAGTGATGGCTAAAAGACTTTCAGACCTCGTTAATACTTAACTAAAGCCTTTCACAGCGTTAACTGGCAGGAAAAAAGGGACATAATATCCCAATAAAAGTATGGAAAAGTCATAATGTTCCACTGAGTCACAATGACTCTATGATAGTTTAAAAAAAACAACAACATTGTACAGCTATATCAATGTTAAATAACATTTAATTCCTGAATTACTGAGTATTGTATAGATTACTGGATTTACACATTGACCTGTGTAAAGCACCACCACGAACTGACTCATGGGGTGATTGGACAATACAATACAAACTTGACATTACAAAAAGAATAATAATCTTTACAAGGCTGTCGTGCATGATTACAGTATATGAAACAATAGCAAACTTTACATGTACAGTAAAATGATAAGCACTCATGCAGCATGTTTATTGATATCAGTATTAACATGATCATGGAACAGGAATGTCCTGTAACCATCAGTAACCATATACTGTAGTTGACAAGGCTGGCCGTTATCTCCACTAAAGCTAACGATATCCTTTGACCAGAGATAGATTACTACTGAGAAGTTGCCAAATAATAAAAAAAAAAAAAATCATCATTTTACCACATTTTGTGCAAATTGGTTCAGAAATGTAGATTAAAATACCACCTCTTTGGCAAAGATAGTGATCAATGATGTGTTCTGGTTTCTAACTATTTTGATAATCGATTAATTGGTTTGATTTCAGCTTAACCTCCTGCTGCCTTGTGTGGGTCAGTTTGACGAAGGAAGCAGGAGGGTTAAGTTCTTATCCTACGATTATAAATGTGAAATGTTCTAGTTTTTCTTACTTCTCTAGGTCACAGACATTTTAGCATGGTTACAGTAGGAAAATCACAGATGTAAATATTTAAATTAGGATTGTGCAGGAGCAGTGGGCAACACTTACTTGCACTTGGGGAGCAGGTGCCTTGCTCAGGGGCAGCCCAACCCTTGGTCGTTCCCAGGATTGAACCAGCAATATTCCAGTTACAAGCCCAATTCCTTTCCTCTTGGCCATGGTCTGCCTATGATGGCTCACGTCCACTGAATATAACAATACACATATACATATATATATATATATATATATATATATATATATATATATATATATATATATATACATATACACATATATATATATATATATATACACATATATATATATATACACATATATATATATATACATATATAATATAATATAATATAATAACAAACACATTATTGAAGACAAGAATCACCCAACTTACCAATAATGAGAATAGTCATTAGTTGCGGGCCAAGGTCACAAAAACTTAATCCGTCAAGCTGAATTGTGTCGACAAGTAGAGAATTTAAAAAGGGAAATAGCAGCATCTAGAGGCCAATTTGAAAATTACAGTTCCAGCTCAATATGACTGTGATTCAAGTTTCAGAGGAAGCAGAAATAGCAAAGCCTACATTATCCACTGGTCAAACTTTTCAATCATTATCATGAAGAAAACATTAACGTCAATAAGTATCAACAAAACAATAGTGCTTTCATGAAAATAACAGTATTTATTCAACCATTTCAATACAGACTTAAATATTAATAAATCTTTTTCCACATGTCGTGTTGACAAACAAAAGGAGTCTTTAACATTGGAGTGATGTTTGCTGTAACAAATTTAGTAGTAAAAGGGAGCTTACATGTGTCTTAGCTGTTGGAACTGCAAGATCAACAAACACTAGTTCACATATGTAACGGGGACAGAAAGGTCTCAAGTTTCCTACAATTTCTGGATGATGATAGATGAAGCTCCACCGCCACCGTTGCAGATGCCTGCTAGACCGTACTGACACGATGTCAGATTGTGCACCATGTGACCAACAATTCTCGCCCCAGACATCCTGACAAAGAAAAGACAGAAGGATCCACATTTTGATGACTTGATACACATCTTTACATATATGTTCAAAAGAACGAATGAAAGGGGAAAAAAATTTAAAAAAAGATAGTAGTATATAATACTACACCATAAAAATCACAAGTGCAAATTCAGCAATAAACTATCGTTGCTGTGCAGACAAAAGAGACAATACCTGGTTGCTCTCTGGGTAAAAAACTCAGCATCTACAGGCTGAAGGTCGGCGCTCAAACTTCAAGATGATCAGGATGATCGCGGTGATGTGGTAATATGGTTTAATGGTATGCAGGGTTCCCACACCTTGGTTGACATCCAATTCAAAGACTTTCCCTGACCAATTCCCTCAAATTCAAGGACCAAATGAGCTGACACAGATTAAGATGGAAGGGGCAACTTGTAAGAGCCAACTTCCTCCATTTTCCCTGCCATTTTCTCGTTCTTGTTCGCTTGTTTATGTATACACTTGAGCAAACGTAAATATGGGTAGTATATTCAATTTCTGACAATAAACCCTCCTATATGGACACTCTGCACCTTTAGGTCGTCAATATTAAGTGATAAGACTCTCATGATGTTATAGGTTTGTTTTGATTTCAGGCCAATATTGTCAATATACTGGAGAAAGATACAGTTTCTGGGTCATTTGTCTGATTTGCTTTATTAATTACAGCTGATTATTTTGTCTGCAAGTTGTTCAGTTTGAAGAAAAACAAAATCAAAATAATCTAATCTTTATCTCAACATCACAGAGCAATGTAGGGGATAAAGGAAACCAGACATGTTCTTTAGAGCAGTTTTTCCTCAATCGTGGTCCTGGGGAAGTCTCCACACTCTGACACACCTGATTTAAATAAATGGGTCGTTAATAGGGTTCTGCAGAGCTTGATGACGAGCTGACCGTTTGAATCAGGTGTGTTGGAGCAGTGGGTCCCCAGGACCAACCCTGCCTGAGAAGACAGGAACATTTGTTCCTCATGTGAACTCGGGTATTCCTAGGAGAAGCTGAAGTATTTGTTTCCTTTCCCTTCATTCCAGCTCAAGTCCCTGATTCACAAATAACAAACAGTTGGTCTGTGTCAGTCTCTGCTCCTTACCCGATTGGATGTCCCAGGGACACAGCTCCACCGTTGACATTGACTTTTGCTGGGTCAATGTCCAACATTTTGATGTTGGCCAGCACGACAACACTGAAGGCCTCGTTGATCTCCCACATGGCGATATCGTCCTTCTTCAGCCCTGCTGCGTCCAGCACCTGACACACATTCACACACATGGAATTAGTATTACAGCTGCACACACGGGACACAGTGGAGTTGAGAGCAAATGAAGCTCCTCTTGGAAAAAAGGTTTAATAGTGCAGACACTTACAGATTCATTCCGAATGTGTGACAAAATAAAAAAAGGTGTCATAGCACAGATCCCTGGAGGCAGCTCACACAAAAGCACCTAATTATTATTATTACCAGACCCACCTTTGGTACAGCATATGCAGGAGCGATTGGGAAATCAATGGGTGCAACTGCAGCATCTGCAAAGGCTGCACGGACAAAACATGAACATAATCTAGTTACAACAATATCACAACTGTAAATAATACATGTACATAAATACATAATAAAGGTTTTGAAAGTAGTTAATAAAAGAATTTGGTGTTTTTTGCCATAGCAATAAACTTATCTGCAATAAAGTGTGTTGTGAGGTCACAGTGACCTTGACCTATGACATTTGATCATCAAAATCTCACCCGTTTCTGTTGTAGTGAATGCTTGAGCTAATTATTACGTTGAAGGCCAGACCACAAATGTAATATATTCCCATCTTTATAATCCAAATTTTCCAACGTACCAATGATCCTTGCCAGTGGAGTGACATTAAGCCTCTTTGCAGCATCCGCCGTCATCAAAACGAGAGCAGCGGCTCCGTCATTCAACGTGCTCGCGTTGGCTGCCGTCACTGTGCCTAATAAACAATAAATAAACACACAGCAAGTCAGAAGAAGAGAGTGCAATGAAACACAACGTTTATATGAACAAGGATTAGATAAGATTTTACTTATCCCACACTAGTGGAATTCAGCTGCAATTAAGTGATTAGTACATAATAGAAATACAAAATATTACTGAAAATCCATACACACCTTTTACAGTGGAAAGTATACATGAAACAGGGCAGTGGCACAGAATTATTCCACAGATGTCAGAGATAATAGCTCTGCTTCCTCTAAAATGTTATAAATAAAAAAAGGTCTGTGTTCTGTTGTGTTTACATTTCATTAGAACTTCGGTATAAATAACTGGACGTGAAATTAACTTCCCTGGTTTCAAAGAACCAGCAACAGCCACTGATAAAAAAACAACAACACTCTAGTGGCTGATTCAAAGTAAAAGAAAACGACTTATTTACCGTTCTCTTTCTGGAACACTGCCTTTAGTTTGGGGACTTTGCTGAAGTCAACCCTCCTCCACTCCTCATCCTCAGAGACGACCACATCAGGTTTACCTATAAATAATCACATTAACATCAAACAAACTGTTTTCTCTGTGCCATATTTTAGAAGAGAAATGTTTTTGGTTTATACCTCTCTGGGGAATGCTGACGGATACAATTTCTTTGGCGAGCAGTCCCGATTCAAACGCCGCTTTGCTGCGGCTGTAGGAGCCGATGGCGTAGGCATCTTGTTCCTCCCTGGTGATGTTGTAGTTTTTGGCTGTGTTTTCTGCGCAGTTCCCCTGTTAAACAGAACATTTTAAAAGCAAACATGTATCATATATCAACATATATGTCAGTTAAGTTAATTCATCTTAAAGGAAGGACACATGAGGAGCCAAAAATATATATGCCTATGGTATATTATTGTTAATAATCAGTAGAAATACAGTGCACATGCATACATCTCTTTTCCATTTTTTTAAAGCAGTATGAAATTCTCTCTATTGTGATCCTGTAAAAATACTGCTCTTAGATTTTCCATCAAGACAATATTTAGCATAAACGTGGGCAGATACCATGTGGAATTTGTTGTAGACGTCAGTGAGTCCATCTTTAACAATGAGGTCTTCCAATCGCACTCCTCCGTAGGCTGGCGTTTCTCTGGCCATCACATAGGGTACGTTTGACATGCTTTCCATTCCTCCTGCCACCATCACATCCTAAAAATGAAAAATAAAAATTACCAGATGTTGAACTGTAAACACTCCTTTACATTGACTGTGTTTCCTGTCGTCTAGGACACAAGTTGGCCGTCATGAGAAACGCTGAAAACACTAGTTTTCGTTCACCTTGTGAGACATGTTCATATGTCTCATATGTAAATGTGTTAGAAATGAAACCGGGATTTAAATTACATTTTCAAATACATATACATAACTTTAATATGGAGTTGGTCCCACTTTTGTTCTGTGCTAGTTGCAAATAAAATAAATCCCATATTAATGTTCTCATTGATATCAAGGAAGCCTAAATTTACATGACTGCGTTTGATATAAAGACCCAAATCTAAAGTCACAGTCCAAGTCTCTTGTCAGTACAGTGGTACATCTCACAAAGCTGCTTTGATTCATCTGTATATCCCACAAAGGCAAAGTCTGTGTTGTGCTTGTGTTTTTGGTTGCATATACCTAGATACAGATGCAGCATGTAAAAAGAACTTCTTTTATAGCTTTTTTTTTTTTTGATACCTGATGTCCACACATTAGACTCTGGGCTGCCATCATGATGGACTTCATCCCAGAGGCACAGACTTTGTTGATAGTTGTTGCTGGAGTGCCCTGGGTCAAGCCTGAAGAAAACAAAGACATATTATTGAATTTGCAAAGATAAATTAAAAACATAAATATAGTTCACTGTAAAAACATAAAACTTTTATTCAAAAAGTATTCAGATATATAACACATTCATTCATATATATATATATATATATATACACACACACACACACACACACACACATATGTAGTCTATACGCTTTATTCTTTTTGCCCTCGGTTTACTAAATATTATGATAGACTATATATATGTGTGTGTGTGTGTGTGTGTGTGTATATATATATATATATATACACACACACACACATATATAGTCTATACGCTTTATTCTTCTTGCCCTCGGTTTACTAAATATTATGATATTGGTCGTCTTAAATGATACTGAGCACCTCACAGGACAGACAACACAAACGTCCGTCTAACCATTATTCATTCATTTATTTATATTCAATTGCTTGATTGCCTTATTTACCTCGTCTCTTCCTGTCCTTCACCTACCTCTGTTTGTCGATCTAGGCTTTGACATGTGACATATTAATAGTCACTAATGGTGTGTAAGAACGATGGGTTAGGAGCAGAGGTCAAATTCACTATCACTAATTGGTGCGTTTGCAAAAATAACTAATTCTAAATTCAAAATGAACTGATCTCCTGGGATCAATAAGATTGTCTGACTGTCTATAAAATAAATTAAGCATTACAAAAATCCCTGTTCTGTGTAACAGAGTATATTAAATGCATTGTGTGGGATTAAAATTGAAATGTTAATCATAGAAATATTGCTTTAAATATTTTTATCTGAGTGTTGAATTTTCCTACCATTTAATTACAGTTGTGATACAAAAGTGTTCCATTTCAAATGCTGCGTACAATAATGAAAGCCTGGAAGAGGCCTCACCATGGTAGTGCAGGTAAACCTTGCCTGAGTCACCCTGCAGAAAAAGACTAGTCTTTAACGTGCATGTATGACCTTTTTAAATCTTTCAGGAGAAAAAAGTATACAGCACCAACTAGCTGCCAACAGTCAGCCTTATATTGGAGAGAGATGGCATTCCAGTGTTCAGCCGTTTTGTGGACATCAAAACAAAACAGTGGGACTGCAGACATGCGTATAAGCGCGCACACACATACCTGCAGCAAGCAGGGCTTGTCTTGTGGGGGCCTGTCCTTCTCCTGCCTGAAGCACGTTGCCCATGTAGACCTCCTTCACCTCCTCAGGAGCAATGCCTACACAGAGGTGAAAAAAAAGATAAATTAATAACAACTCCCTATTTACACAGTCAGTCGGTAGCGATGCAGCAGTCCAACCATTCATCGTCTACTGCTTTATCCTCCACATAAGGGTCGCTGGGCCGCTGGTGCCAATCCCAGCTGACACAGGACAAAAGACTGGGCAGTCAAACCATTCATAATATATTTTAAAATTGTATATGAGGTGTATTAGGCTCTCGTCTGCCATGAGGCTGAAAAAGTGTGAAACAGTGTCATACTTGCTGGTTAGGCAGTGTCGTTGTTGGTCATCATTCTTTGCTGCTGCAGACTCTCGGTACAGTGTATGCCAGGTTTAAATCTGGTTAATATGCATTGAGCCACTACTAAATGAGTAAGTAAATGAATGGACATACCTGCTTTAACTATGGCTCCTTTGATGGCAATGGAGCCCAGTTTGGTGGCTGGTACTGCTGCCAGGCTGCCTTTGAAGGAGCCCATTGGAGTGCGGACAGCACTGACAATGACAACTTCCTGAAACCACATGTATAGTAAGTCAGGAAAACTGGATTCAAATGTTCAATCCAAGCATGCAACTATGATGGGCTGTTTTAAATCTACTCACATTGAGCAAGGGCCGAGAACTGTAGGCTCTTGAAAGGTACTTGTGAGCCTGGAATAGCAGGATAATAAAGACCCATGAATGAGAGAGTGACTATATCTGCTACAATCTTTCCATTCAGTCTTTGAGTGTTCAACCTGTGGGCCTTTCCTTCAACTGAATGCATTTAAAACGAAGAAAATTGATTTTAGGAAATCAGCACCAAACCTAATACTGACCATCACTGTTGGAAGTAAAATTGACTTGGTGGAAACACACAGGTATTTGTGTTCTATGTGGAAACTTAAAGCTGACCAGCTTTTTCAGATGACCTGCAAAATGATTGGGACGAGTCAGCCACAGCCCTCTGACTTCTATTCCAGGCAGATCCTGAGGAAGGCCCAGGCCATATTGAGCCATACTAATCTGCCACTGCAGAGGGCGTTTGAAATACAGAGTTCCTGCTCACATGATAAATATATTTGGCAGGAAATGCAGAGCCATTCTGTCTGCACAGCAATTAGTAGCCTGCTCCTTTATAAAATTTCGGGTGACATATTTGTTTTAATTAGTCGTTCACATTCATCTGAGTTTTGCACTGGCTTTGTTGTTAATTGAAGTGATCATGCATTTTGTACACACTGTCTATCGTTGCTGTTAATATTTTACTAAGCAACTGTTTTGGTAGGGATGTGTGTATATTATATATTTTAACTAATATGCATATACAGTATCCTCATTACTGATAACTGCTGTGATGTATCAGGTGAGTTGATCAGCAGGACTGTGGCTGTATAAAATGGTGTCTTTGTAAATAAGTACATTATGCTCAAAACATCACTGTCCTTTAAAGCAGTGGTTCCCAAACTTTTTATACCACTTACCACCTGATACAGTGGTGTAAATAGGCCGAGCAAAGTCAGCTATGGACTTTTCACAAGAGGCAGATTGATTCTGAATAAGATAATTTGCTCCGTCATCATTCTCCTATTCCTCACATATACCGCAGAGTCACTGGTATTGTGAAATTAGATGAAGATGGAGCAAGAGATAGCTTGGATTACTCTAATTATTGTTGTTGAATTTGTTTGAGAACCATAACTTTAAAGCAAGCTCCAAGGCAGAGCTCTCAAACTCAGCCTGCCAAACAATTTTTTGATAAATTTTGCATCATGTTATGTATTGTTAACTATATGTGTATATATATATATATACACACACACACACACACACATATATATATACACATTGTTCCTTATCAAAACAAACACTTTTAAGTTGAAATGATGTGAAATATTATCACAAATGTTGTTATTGCTATATCATGATGGACTATTGTGATGTGATTTTGAGGTCATATAGCCCACCACAACTGAACAGTTGCTTTTTCCACACAGTTGGGACTTTTTTTTACCTGACTGACCCCCTACTCGCCAGACTTGAAGCTTATGTCTACTCTAAGGTGCACGCCCCTTCTTTTTGTTATGAAGATTTTCAGTTGACCCAGCACTGAATGTCAATTTTATAGTTTCCTTTGCCTGACTGGAAAAGACATGGAGATGACCTTGAACGCTATTAGCATAGGTAATATGTTAATATAGCAATTGTAATAATAAGGAGAGACAGTGGAAGAAGTTTGCAGATGTTAACAGGTTAAAACAACGGTGTCCACCAGACAAGTGTCAACTGACGACAGCTTTGTTAGCTTCTTAATTGTGTCGTTTAGAAAGAAGACATTGCTGTTAAACACGCTACTAACACAGTGACAACTTCACAACATCACATGCGTGAGTTTGTTTTCAGGCTCTTACATTATAATTTGTCAAGGACGCACACAATACACAATACTTATAGCAGCTGAGCTAACGTTAGCTGCTCGCAGCTACAGCTAGCACAACTTTGCACAATAATACATCAACAGAGCGGACAAAGAGCTTGTCTTACACACCCACACTTACCATACGTTTACAGATTTGAGTGTGCATTGTTAAAAGTCCACTGGATGACATTTTGGACTGAGGGACAGGACTACGTCTCACACACACTCGGACCTACTTCACCTTCAGACACACGCGCACGCAGCACAGCAGCGGAGGGATAAATATTTCAGCCAATCACTGTGAGGGGTGTGTTGCACCGCCGACGTCACAGTTGACTGGTGCATCATGGTCGCTGTAGTTTTACCACCAAGAAGGCATCTGTCAAGTGATAAAATACTAACTTTTTTGGAATTATTCAGTCGGGGTGGGCAACATGATCTTAAAATTATATCACGGATATTCCATCATGATAGTGCAATAAAAATATTATTAGTGAATAAGTTAAGATTTTTTAACAGAATTTCAAAATAAAAGTGTATTTGTTGATATGGAGTGGTATATATTTCACAATAAAAATGTGTTTTATTTATCTCTTACCAAAGAAAACATACAGAAATAACTCCCTTATAACTTAGAGAGCTTCAAACTGTACAGGGTAGCATTACACCTCAGCTTGTCAGAAATAATTATTAGAGGAGGAACATCAGGATAAATGATTGATAAATGGAGTGCAATTATAAACAATAATGCAATAGTCAATAATCTTGAGTCATGTTTATTGACGTATATCAAAAAAGTAACTAAAAAAACAAGCACTTGTCGCTTAAAGCATTACACATTTTTTCATAATATTTGATTATTCTACTTGTGTGCAGCAGATTTCTTCTTCGATGCTACAATAACTCGAGAGGAGTTAATGGTACAGGCCATTGCTTTGTTGCATACTTAATGTTTGTGTACATGTGTGTCTCAATGTGACAGTACAGTGAAACGAATGTGATGGATCGTTACAGCCGTGCTGACCATGTGCATTGTTGTTTCTTTATTCGCAATCCATCCAGTCACTGTTTGACAGAGTGCGGATGGTTCGTCTTCGCGTGTAGTCGTACTCTATCTGTGTGGATCCATATGAAAAGTACAGGTAACCTGGGAAAAGAGGGGTTTGCGTCATTGATATGCACAGGAACACAAGGCTGTGGCAGAAGGACAGTACAGCTTAACTGTGACGCACCTTCATTCTCAAAAACAGCATCCACACGGGTGATCCCAGGCACCTCTACCTTTATGTATCTTGGGTACGAAGAATACATCCTTTCCCTCCTTTCATTGTAGCTGTGAGTAACATGAATGAAGTGGTGTTCATCAATATACGTAGCATCATGTCTGTATGTTTTTATATATGCTGTTTACATTATGTTACCCACCGCCATATTTCCCTTTTCACAAAGAAGAGGGTTTTGTCTGTGAATGGCTCATGAACTGCAGCATCTATCTTTTTGACACATGGAGGGAAGCCAAAGTCTCTGAGAGGTTTGGGATAACCAGCTAGGACAGCGTTTCCACTGATCCTCCAGTAATGGTCCCCTATATGAAAAGGCATAGTCAGAATAGTTGATATTTTGAACTGGTAGCATGTGTTTATGTCTTTCATTTTACTGAGCAAAAAGAAAAGAAAACATTACCTTCAAAAACAACAACAGTATTCTTATACTCATAAGCAGCATCAACGTGGCTGATTTCAGGCCAGACAGACTGAATTTGCTTCATTGTGATGCCGTCCCAGGAGCTGCTCTTCTTCCAGAAATATCTGACAAAAGAAAGAACAAGCATAACAATAAGCTCACTGTGTACTTTCATTCATTCATTCATTCATTCACTGTGCTAAAGGTCATGGCAGGAGTTGGAGCCAATCCCTGTTGACGTTTGGCAAGACACAGGATACATGCCGGACATGTCTCCAGGCCATCAAGGAGTTATAACATACAAAACATTCATACCTGATACACTGATAAGGAGTATCACAAGTGTCATGTATTAAGAAAATATATGATCTCAACAAATGTCTCACCCATCTTTGAAGAAGTAAAGACCTCTCCCAATTGAGGTTGCAGCATCAAAAACCAGGTCCCTGCTGCACCTGTCTGGTAAAGGTTCGGGATCTGGTGTAGGTTCAGGGTCTGGTTCAGGTTCTGGTTTTGGCTCAGGTCTTTTAGTAGGCTGTAGAGTTGTCTCTTCAGTTGGTGGTGTTGTGGGTCGGATTCCTTTGAACACAGGTGAGTGTCAGGTGCTTTCACATAGAAAAAAAGTGTTTCTGAAACATAACAAACCGTTGTTTATTGTCACCATAGATAGCTTGTACTCCCTGTTTGTCGTCATCGGGCAGCTTGTAACCATCTGTGTTCTCATATGTGTATAAGGGATACATCAGGGCCGTCTCCACCTGAGAGTGGGCCATTCCCATTGCATGGCCAAACTCGTGGGCTGCCACCAAGAACAGATTGGATCCTGCATGTACACACTGATCAAGTTACTGGGGATACCAGGCAGGTCAAAATAATCCAAATAACAGTTTACTTCACGTCACTACCTGCTGAGGTAAGAGTCCAGGTTTCATCTTCATCAAAGTGGGTGTCACCTCCGTGGCCTTCTCCAGGGGAGAATGCATGGGCCAACACTCCACTCACCCCATCAAATGCAGCAAAGTCTCCGTGGTCTGATGAGAAGCAGGAGTAAAATGACCTCTTGATCAAACATTTGAATCACTGAATGATGCAGAACATGTGAATTACCTCCGCTCTTGAAAGAGATCATAATGTCAGCGGTGCCACTGGGGATTTTCTTGAAAGTCAGAGGAATGACGTCGCTGTAGATTTTCAGAGCCTTGGCTATGGCGGAATCCACTTCCTCGTGACTCAAGTCTGGTGTGTAGTTAACTATCCTACATGTGGTATGAGAGTGAAAAGGCTTTAAAGAGAAGTTTTGTTGTGTTTGTGTTTGGGTGAAGTGCATGCTGGGACGTGTGGCCCTTTGTTCCGACATGAATATCTTGTGCAATACCTGTATGTGACCACAGACTTTTCCCACTTTGGTTGACCAGCAAAGTGGCTGTAGCGGGCCGCGTCTGTGAAACCACAGCGGGGCTGAGACATCACTTTCATTGTGCCAGAGTCCAAGTGCCCTGTCACGTCCAGGCCAAAAAACTCCTGCATTCTTCTCAGAGTGTCGTCAAAGGAGTCGAGGGAGCTGCGCCGCACAGTTTTGGGTGCAGTGACACCCACATCAGAGAAAAACTGAGACAGATATTCCTGACAGAAAAAAAAATGAACAAGAATAGGAATAACTCCTACATTTACCTTCCGCACCATGTGCACTCTGACCCTAATAATTATAAACAACTTATGCAGATAAAACTACAATATTATAAAAAGCTAAGTTATTCAGAATTCTGACTAATTCAGGCTGTTTCAAATATTTTTTATTATATTATGTGGCACTAATTCTCATATATTTGTCTTTCTTGACCTTCTTTTGATTTTTTTACTTGCTCTACTCTTGACACTATGAAATCTTTGCGCATTAAATACTTTGTTAATGTTTTATTAACTTATTTACTGTGTAACCTTGTGTGTGTGTGGCCAGAGTGTTCTTCAGGCAGATTCCTTGATGGCAGGGTGATAAAGCCTCTGCAATGTTGTTTGTTCTTTTGTGTTCTGCAATGACCATGTCCATCCATCCATTTTCTACCGCTTTATCCTCCACAGGATGAGGGCACTGTGCCAATCTCAGATGAAATAAGGCGATAGGCGTGGTTACACACAGGGCCACATATAGAGACAACCATCTACTCACACACTTAAACCTACAGTCAATTTAGGGGGTCCAATTTACCTAATCCCCATATTACATGGGTTTTGGACTTTGGGAGGAAACCAGAGAACATGCAAACTCCATGCAGAAAGGCCCTCGTTCCAACGGGGTCTCGAACCCCGGTCTTCTTGCTGCAAAGGCAAGAGTGCTAACCACTACGCAATGACCATGTTTTGCGTGTATTTACAGTCATTCACTGTTTCTCTGCAAAGCGAATTTTTCCCCCCGTTAGTAGCAGGGTTTATCGTTCCTTCTACTGGCCTCACAGTATAGTGTTTTTTTTGTATTTCTGTAGAGTATTAACAGAGTAAATGAAGCCCCACATTCCTCCTGCTGCCTCACGACATTTGCTCAACAGTATTATCTTCTCTCCATGTACGTGTAGCAGCATTAGATCATTAAAGAGCTCCAAATAAAATCATACAGCTGCTGTTTGTGATATTTTTTGACGCTCACTACTTTCCGCCCCCACAACTGTGGTACCTGCGGCATAAAACCACACCCATTCTTCGTCCATGAGTGGCATCAAATCCACCCAGACCGCTTGAGGATTGTACTGTCATTTTATTCAAGTGCACTTTCCCCTTTAGGACAATATTTTGGGAAGTATTGACTGCTATAAAGCTGGCACTATACATGCACAGTGCATTCATCCATGTATCTCCTGCATATACAGCTTATTGAAGAGAAAGAGAAACCCCCCTCAAATCACATCAACAATTTTTTACCTGGGCTTTAGCGAGCTCTTCTTGGCTGGGTGAAGTGATGGGCACAGCTCCACAAAATGCTGCAACCACCACTATCATCACCGTTTGAAAAGCCAGTGCTCCTTCCATGACGCCTTCTTCCACCGCAGACAAGACACGACTGCAGCCTCTTCTCGTCTTCTCTCTCTGTGTACGCTCTGCTCAGATAACGAGCTGGAATGCACTGGATTGCTTGTATCTGCTAAACAGTCGATTTCAGTATTTTGGATGCGAGAGTTGGGAAGGTTGCATGATGGGGCAATAAAACATTCTTGCAAGTGTCTGAACAGGCCCATTCAAACAACAGAGAGGTGATAAAAAAACTGCACTGATGAGCGAGGGAGGTGGAGGGTCATAGAGTTAGGATAAGGAGGTAGGTAGAAGTGTGGGCCTGTATGGACATGATACTGATCAGAAACTGTTCTGTCTGAACCATCAAGAGGAAAACACAAGAGTTTAAATAAGTGATTCAGTGCGTTGTTGTTGTCGAATAATAGATTATTCACCTTTAAAATGCCTTGAACTTGTATTCATTTCCCTGATGAAGATGCATGTTAAAGCTTTGAGCTTAACAATTACCTGAATGTTTAGATTGTTCATGACCACAGAACGGGCATCAGAATGACCCTCTGTGACTCCGCGGTTCACTGTGGAGTCTTTCTGCCTTCCATCCTGACCTCTGACCTCATCAAAAAAAGCCCAGCAGAGACCAACCTGCCTAAGGTGATGATGGTACACTGCCATCATGGAGTCCAAGGGACAAGGCCAGACTGAGAGGGCGATTGCTTGCAGTCTGCCACCGCTCCAGGACCTGCATGCCAGGACACTGAGACTTGCAGGTAAGATTGCAGATAACCCCTCTCACCTCTGACACAATCTGTTTGTGTTGCTCCCCTCTGGCAGAAGGCTGTGGTCCATCAGGGCCAAAACAACACGACACAAAAGCATGTTCTGACCCCATAAACTGCCATAAAGTCTCCTAATTTCTTTGGAGAGTTTTGATAGATTGCAATTTAACTGACTTAAATGTGTCCAATTAACTCAGTTCACCTTTCAGCTTCAGTATGTCCTCTCTACATCCACAGTTTAATTTTCGTTTACCTGCTGTATGACCATTGTTGTTTTTTGGACCTCGACTCTAGTCTGTGTGATTCTGATACTGTGGTTTTTGCCCCAATCCTTTGCCTCAGTGGTGAGTAGACCAACTCATCTGACTTGGTGTTAATATAAATTTTCTTTTTGGTATAGTTTACAGAAAACATACCACATCAGTGCTGCTAAAGTACATTAATAAAAAGAAACACATACAAGTATAAAATAATAAAAAAATATGTTTATTCAGATGCTATTGAATACAGTGTGTTTGCAGAGCTGATGAAATGTTAAAATGTTAAATATTAAAAAAATAATAGAAATATAGGAGAAATATCTTGAGTTTAATGTTGCAACACCGTTACCCGTACATTCACTTGCATTCAACACAAGTTAGTATTTAGTGCAACGTAGGAAGTAGCTGTTCCTCAACACACGATACAACCTTCCAGACTTCAGGTCATACTCAAACATATAGGGTCCACTGTAGAGGTAAGTGAAGCCTGCAAATACAGAAACACACAGTGTTGTAAGCTGAAAAGATGTGATGGCTAAAGTTCTGGAATATGTATGTATAAATATTCACTTCACTTCTCAAGCAGTAGGAGAAGATTAATGCCACTCATAAGTGGAGTATAGGAGGATGACTGTTCTTAGGCTGAATATCTCTGACGTCAGTACTCACCTCGGTACTGGAAAGCTGCAGTCACCTTGTTGAGTCCAGAAAAGGTCTGATCGATACGTTTGGGGAATCCCTGGTCCATAGATCGTCTGGCATTATCATAACTGAACAACACAGACAGTCAATTGCATGTTTTAAGAGTAACATTGTGAAGTCAAACACGGACTTGACTCTGAACACACCTGTAGTAATTGTTGTCCACAAAGAACAGAGTTTTTCCCGAGTGTACGTCATAGAGGGCAGCATCGATTTTCCTCACGTTTCTCGGAAAACCAAATCTGGTCAGTTTTTTTGGATAACCCCGCTCTGGTCTGTAGCCGCTGAAGGCATACACTTTCCGACCTGTTGGAACGATATAGTTTAAAAACTCACAACTTTGGCAAAACATGACATAGTGACAGATTTGTGTGTTTATGTACCTTTAAAGAAAAAGATTCGGTCCGACTGCCGGCTCTCGAAAGCGGCGTCAATATTGACCGGAGCACTGGGCCAGAAGCTGGTGATGAGGCTTTGCTGGGGCATGCTGCTCTGTGGATAGCTGCGCCAGAAAAAACTACACAAAAGCCAGGCACTTATGTTGAGAGACTCTCTTCTGAGACATTGGACTGACATGTTTTTTTGTATCTGTATCTGTGATACCTGTCTTTGAAAAAGAACATCTCTCCTCGCAGGGTGGTGACAGCATCCAACACCATGGTTGAGTCACAGGCGTCAGGGGTGGTGGGAGGTGGAGGTTCAGCTACAGACGGATCCTTCTCAGTGTTTGGACCTGGGGGTTAAACGAAATGTAGATCAGAAAGCATAGTGCAGGAAAACTTAAGCACAGAAACAAATCGTGCAAGAGATTAAAGAATGTGTAAACTGTCTAGCCTCTCCAACTGACCATAGAGAGACTGGATGCCGTTGACATCGTCCCGGGGCAGAACAAAGGTCTCAGGGTTTCTGTATGTGTACACGGGATACATGAGAGCACCGGGGTCATCAGAGTGAGACAAGCCCAGGGAATGACCAAATTCATGGGCTGCAACCATGAAGAGGACGTAGCCTGTATTGCAGAAAACAGAGATGTCAAAATTCATTTACATTTAAGCATTTAGCAGACGCTTTTATCCAAAGTGACTTGCAAGAGAGGAATAAGCTGTAGAAGAAGTCTTGGAACTCCACTCGATAGGAACAGTGGACTGATAGATGGTGAGAGTGCCGAGGTGGATGCAAGTGCAGAAGGAGAGGGGGTAGGGGTAGGGTAAGCATAGCACAAACAAAAAACTCACCTCCATTGGAGCGGAAGGTGAAGTTTTCATCCTCGTCAAAATGAGCATCTCCTCCGATGCCATTAGATGGAGCGAAGGCATGAGCCAGAGTGCCGTCACGGCCGTCAAAGGGGTAATAATCTCCATGTGCTGTTGAGCCAGAGCACACGTGTGTTGACTTAAAATCTGAGCGACTTCATTTAGGTTTTGATGTAGTTTTCACTTGTGTTTCTGTACAATCCAAATCATCTGAACTCTTAAGTTCTATCTTCACCAAGATCCTTTCCTGTATGTAGTGTATTGTAGAGATTTATGGGATATCATAACCATAAATCTGAGCTTAGGGTAAAAACATCATGTTCAACACCTTCTTAGCCTTTAATAACAGTGTAGTGAAGTAGCTCTGAGCGCTGACATGCCACTGTGGAATGACTGTTTTCTCTTTGGTGTGTTGCGTGATGTGCAATGTGAAACTGGACAGTAATTGTCCAGATGATCCCCTTTTTTAAAATAGAAATACAGGGATATATATACATTCCTGGAGGTCACATTTAAAATAGAGGATAGATACAGTAGCAAAGATTTTCCTTGGATATTTTTCATTGTGTTTGGATCCTGTGATTTGTGTCATGTCAAGACAGATATCCTACAACACTGCACTAAAGCAAGACAGCTGCAAACAGGTTAGAGTACGACCGAAAACAAATGGACAATCCCGTAAATTTCACAAGTGAATTCGCAGTCCGTCAGGTCATCTTACTCGACAGAGCCTGTTTTCAGATGAAGAATGTAATGATCTCCTAAAATAAGTATTTCAACATTTTATGGTGTTTTCCCACTACCTACTTATAATTAACCAAGTATTAGCTTTTTCATCTAATGCCAATCTAATGCCAGTAAACACCTGGGTTTTTCCCCAGTTGTATTGATATTCCTTTCATTGATGTCCATTTGATGTTCAAGACTGAGAAAACACATAGTTAAAGCTAAAAAAAACTCACACTGGCTCCCAAAGGAGATCATGATGTCAGCGGTGCCACTGTAGATGCGTGTGAACCTCAGTGGAGTGACTCTGGCCCAGACCTGCAGCGCTTTCTCGATGGAGTCGTCCACCTCTGACCTGGACATGTCAGGCGTGTAGTTCTCAATCCTGTCGGATGGAAAAGTTGTCAACAAACAACTGTCTCACATATTGTAAGTTCTCTCTCTCTCTCTCTGGCTCGCTCAGGTCAGTCACCTGAAGGTAAGGCTGTTCTTCTCCCACTTGAGGTTTCCTCCAAACGTGGAGAAACGGGCGATGTTGCCATCTGGAACACCACAGCGGGGCTTCTTCATCATGGCAATGGTGTCAGTGTCCAGTGTTCCAGTGATCTGAAGACCATAGAATCTCTGCATCTCAGAGAGCTTCTTGCTCACAGGGCTGATCCCTCGTCTGGATGCTGAACCGCTTTCCTCTGTCAGATTGAAGAAATTCTTCAAATAGCTCTGCAAAACAAGATAACAATTTAACATGTAGTTGTCAGCTTCTCTTAATTTGTGGAATAGTGGCAGTTATTGCACAAAATGCACAAATAGTTATTTCAAAACTAACCTCTGCAAAGTTTTCATCTTGCACGGTCGTCTCTGACTGTGGGTCACAGTGAGCTGCCACTGCGAGGCTCAGGAGAACACACAGACTGGAGGACCTCATCCTTCCTTTGTGGTGTGTCTGCACTGCACACAGGCTGTTATATAGGCATTATATGGACGTGCTGAGGAGTGGGCGTGTTGGGCAACACAGAGCAACATTCCATGTATGGATTTGCTGTTGTTTGCTGAAACTAACGAAACAGTCTCCTACGCATGACGGCAATGTTGCTGCTGATGACCTAATACGGGAAGTTTGACATTTACATACTGAAACAGACTATAAAACTATAAATGAAAAGTCATGTGGAAGTTTAGAACCTAAAAGTCACAGTTAATGAGGAGAATGGTGATTCCCATCATTAGAGGTGCTTTAATACTCATAAAGTGTTGTTATTCTATATGTTTAAATTATGAGTATCATCTCTCTACCCCTCAGGCTGCTGTTTTTGCTGGTAACATTGTCGAGCCGTGTCCTCCGTGAGTAAACACCGACAAGCTTGGTCTTGTCTTGGAACAAAATCCCTGTTGCCTCAAACCAGAGATAACAGCTATAACGAGGTCTGCCTGACAGCTTGAGGATTACTCGTAGATGCCACCGGTGATCCCTCGGCATGATGTGCTGCTTCACTTATTATGTAAGAACATTTGTGACTCACTATTTTATAATTTGGCTTCATAATGTTCCTTCAAAGTTTCCGGAATTAGTTTATGTTATATTGATGGGTGCTAGAAAACAAGTGATGGTTTGCTTCTCAGTGGAAGATAACTTGGGTAATTTCTGTTGTGGGTGCAGCTCTATTGAGGGTTGTTAAATATGGATTATGCTCATAAATGTTGGTGAATGGTTGTCTTGTTGTCTTACATGCAACATACAGTATATGAGCAGTCTGGATGCCTGACCATTATGCTGGACGAGAAGGCCTGGCTCACAATCTCTGTTCCAGTTCATCCCAAAGGTGCTCAATGGGGTTGAGGTCAGGGCTCTGTGCAGACCAGTCGAGTTCTTCCACACCAGAATCTTCAAACAGTGTCTTCATAGTCCTTGCTTTGCATGTTGGAATAGAAAAGGGTCTTGTTGCCACAAAGTTGGAAGCGTAGCATTGTCCAAGATGTTTTGGTATGCTGAAGATTGTCCTTCATTAGAGATAAGGGGCTTTGTCCAAAGCCTGATTGAAACACTTTAAATCAATACTAAACAGGTGTGTCCAAATACTTTTGTCCATATAGAGATAATCGTTGTGTGTGATTACATGTCTGTAGTAGGCTGTGAGGACACATTTTTATTCAAACCTATCTTTGTGAGGATATTTAGGTCATTCTTGCTGGTCCTCACAATTGTAAAGGGCTTTTTAGGGTTAAGACTTGGCTTTAGGGTTAGAATTTGGTTTAGGTTAGGAGTTCAACATTTAGTTGTGATAGTTCAAAGTGTCCTCGACAGCTGCGAGTTTGATGTGATTCTGTAGTGGAGTGGTAGTGTCCATTTATAGATGTGCTTATACACAAACATGAACTTATACATCCATCTCTGATGATGTCTTGGAAAACACAGGTGAGCATGAATCACCGTTGCTGTTTCTTGGAGCATGTTTTC
Source organism: Solea senegalensis (assembly GCF_019176455.1). Lineage (NCBI taxonomy): Eukaryota > Metazoa > Chordata > Actinopteri > Pleuronectiformes > Soleidae > Solea > Solea senegalensis. Next base: position 12,874,647 of record NC_058033.1, read on the forward strand.
ATGTGTTGGAGGGAGGAGGAACTTCTCCCACTGAAAACTGAGTGGACACCAGTGGAAATCCCCCCAACACGCCTCAGAGAAATCTTTCCACTTCTCTTAATTTCTTCCTTCAATTGTTTTTAAAGATGTTTAAATCAATCTAGTATCTCTTTGTTTAGCAGCAAACAGCAAACAGATGGCGATCAGGTGGTGGACAAAGCGAGTGTTTAACAGCTAAGACCTGGATATTAATGTCAGGAGCTGATGTAAACCAAAACAAGAGCTAAAACGTTTGATTGATTATTTACTTATTTGTTTGTTGTGCATTAGTGCCCAGCACATAATTAACCAAATTATCTTTATTGTAATTATGCAGCCGAAATTGTAAAAAATCAGATGGAGGGTTGTTCAGTTTACAAGGGACCGTCCGGACACGGGGAGAGCATGCACACTCCACACAGAAAGCTCCCACACTGAGAGTTTCACCCACCACCTTCTTGCTGTGGGGCAACAGTGCTCACCGCCATAAGGGCTTACAAAGACACAACAAGAAGAAAACACAAAAGCATCTAACAATATACACATTGACAATTTCATATTCGTAATTGTACGAATACAAAAAGGTGGATACATTATTCTCTTCCTTAATAACCATGGCTGTTCTATAAATCTGGCTAAGGCATAGATCTCATTCTTAAATAACCGACATAATGTATCATAATTAGAAAGCCAATATAAATCAGTAGACTTTTATACACAACATTTCCCTCTGCTCAGTGTACACAGGGCAGTGGAGCAGAAAATGTAACAAATCCTCAACAACATTCCAACATAAACACTGCTCTTTAGGGTTAACTGAGCACACAGGGAACTCTTTTGAAATGCTATGTTAAATAAGGCAGGGTTTTCTCAAGCCTGGTCCTCAGTGTCCTTGCTCCAACACACCTGGTTCTAATAAATAGCTTGTTATCAGACTTCTGCTAATGAGCTGACCATTTGGACCAGGTGTGTTGGAGCAGCAGAATATCTAACACATGCGGAGCAGGGGATCTCAGGACCAGGACTGAGGAACCCTCAAATAAGGTTCAGTAAAGTAATCCTCTTTAATTTGAGCATAACACCTGAGCTTTGGTGTACAATAATCTCCTGTTATATATGTGAAGCAATTTCTCTTTGACTGCATTTCCTTTACAGTGAAGTTTATTCAACTTTTATCAGATGAACACAAACACAACTCTAATGTTATTCTGCCCCCATGTGGACAAAATGTTTTACACTCGTGTAGAAACAAGTATTTATTGAGATTATTTTTGATGAATTGTTAGTCTATTAAAATTGACTGCACTGCAAATATAAAGCTAAATCATAACACAGACAGTGTTCACTTTGTGTTCCACAAACAAAATGACAACAAAACTCAAACAAAAATGGGTTTGAACGGCTTTTATTTTGACAATAAATACTCCACAGTCTCCTCACTTTGTTACATTTTTGTAAACAAATGGCAAATATAGATTAAGTCTATGGTTTTCAAACCGTGCATGTACCACCAGTGGTACACAAGCTTCTTATAGGAAATACAGAAATACAGTTCTACTGTATAGGGTATGTGATCGGAGGGGAGCGAAGAATTTTTAATTACTGTAATTTAAAATGTTACTTCAAGAGCTCAATGAAGAGTTTAAGAGCCACTGGATTAAGTTAATCTTCATCAAACACAAAATTAAACGAGCAACAAAAACAGCAACAGAAATAATTACATTATTTTCAACATTATTTTCATTATCAATAAAATTCAAAAAACTTCAACACAAAACAAAACAAAAAACAACAACATGTAAGGTGCTTTTAAGGTGCTTTCTCAGGATAGGCATAACGCCAGCATACCCGTAACTGTAACATTATAATTATACACTAAAAAAATAATGATACTTTGGTGCCTTCATTGAGCTTGTTAACTGAGCCGGTCTAGTACTTAGTGCAGGGCAAGAAGTAGCTGTTCCTGAGCACGCGGAACAACCTCCCACTCCTCAGGCTGTATTCATACATGTGAGGTCCACTGTAGATGTAAGTAAAACCTGCGGAAAACAAAGATGGAAACTGTTAATTCCTGGTTTAAGGAGTCAGTTTGAGTTATCTTTGCTATAATTACTGAATGAGGAGCTTTGAGTATAACTCACCTCTGAACTGTTGAGCCGCCGTCACCATGCCGTTCAATCCGGAAAAGGTCTGATCAACACGTTTGGGGAATCCCTTATCCATAGTCTCAAGGGCCTCATCATAACTGAAGACACATTGACGGTATTTAGAATTATTTTAGCATTTAACAAGGCTTTTTTTTTACCTAGAAACTTTGCCATAAAAAGACGCAGATCACAGGATTTAAACACACCTGTAGTACTTGTTGCCAACAAAGAAGAAAGTCTTGCCGGAGTGCACGTCATAGAAAGCAGCATTGATTTTCGTCACAGATTCAGGCAGACCGAAACTGGAGATGGACTTTGGATATCCAGTTTCCAGAGTGTAGGCATTGTAGGCCCACACTTGGCGATCTGCAGAAGTGAAGAAAAGAAAAAGAAAAACACTTATCATTTTTTTGTGAACTCAAATATGAATGACCTTGAAATATAACGAATTGAAGTGGACAAAAAAAAAACATACCTTTAAAGAGCATGAGCCTGTCTGATTGCTGGCTCTCATAAGCGGCGTCAATGTCGGTGGGTGCGTCAGGCCAGAAGTTTGTGATGAGACTCTGCTGAGGCGTGTAGCTCTGAGGGTAGATGCGCCAGAAGAAGCTGAGAACACACAAAAGAGAATAAATCAGTTCAGGCGGCAAAATGTGTGTCTTATTCGTCATGAGTGAGCTGTTAGAGGAAGGTGATCAGCTCAGAAGAAGCTTCTTGGAGGAGAGGTGAAGCAGTTGCCTAGTGCTAATAACTGAAAATGTCAATAATACCTGTCCTTGAAGAAGATCATCTCTCCTCTCAGGCTGGCAACAGCATCCAAGACCATGGAGGAATCACAGGCATCAGGGGTGGTGGGGGCTGGTGGTCCAGGGTTAGGGTTCTTGTCACCGGGGCCTGAAGGTCAAATTAAACAGCATTTAACATCGCATGAAAGTCACATGAGCACCAAGTTTTAGAGGAAATCCTTCACGAGACAGTAGCCGAGTGCTGTTTGTGTCGGCTGTCACTATTGATTCAGCAAGTGAGCCCTCACCATAAAGAGACTGGATGCCGTTGACATCGTCCCGGGGCAGAACAAAGGTTTCAGGGTTTCTGTATGTGTACACGGGATACATGAGAGCACCAGGGTCATCAGAGTGAGACAAGCCCAGGGAGTGACCGAATTCATGGGCTGCCACCATGAAGAGGACGTAGCCTGTACAGCAGAAGACACAGATTCACAGGTGAGTTACAAAGCTCATCTCGGAGTTAATGAGGTAAAATAAAGTCACTTATACACTGACAGAAGCGTAAGTATCCAAAAAAAAAAGGACAATTCACTTTATGGACTCACCTTCGTTGGAGCGAAAGGTGAAGGTCTCATCCTCATCAAAATGAGCATCTCCTCCGATGCCATTAGATGGAGGGAAGGCATGAGCCAGAGTGCCATCAGGGCCATCAAAGGGGTAACCATCTCCATGTGCTGTTGAGAAAGAGCACATTCATGTCATACAAGACTGAGAAAACACAGAGTTAAAGCTAAACACTAGCTTGGTCAGAGGGAAGGAGAAAGAGAACTATAGCTTCTGTGCTTACATCCGGCCCCGAAGGAGATCATGATGTCAGCGGTGCCACTATAGATGCGTGTGAACCTCAGAGGAGTGACTTTGGCCCAGACCTGCAGCGCTTTCTCGATGGATTCGTCCACCTCTGACCTGGACATGTCAGGCGTGTAGTTCTCAATCCTGTAGGGCGGAAAAGTTGTCAACAAACGCGTTCAAAACATTCACTTCTCTCTCTCTCTCTCTCTCTCGCTTCAGATCAGTCACCTGTAGGTAAGGCTGTTCGTCTGCCACTTGAGGTCGCTTCCAAACGTGGAGAAACGAGAGACCTTGATGTCTGGAATGCCACAGCGGGGCTTCTTCATCAGGGCAATGGTGTCAGTGTTCAGCGTCCCAGTGACCGGGAGACCAAAGAACTTCTGCATCTCAGAGAGCTTCTTGGTCACAGGGCTGATCCCTCGTCTAAAAGTTGGCCCACTTTCCTCTGTCAGGTTGAAAAATTTCTTCAGGTAGTTCTGCAAGAGAAAACTCGAGTTAGATACTCAATGCTGAAATGCATCAGGAAATCTTATATAAGTCAAAGCAAGTATACAAACCTCTGCAAAACTCTCATCCTGCTCGGTAAAGTATGATATTGGCACACAGTAAACTGCGACTGCCAGGCTTAGTAGAATGCTCAGGTTGAGAGTCTTCATGTTGTCGTTGATTGTGACTTTACTGGGCTGCAGGCTGCCGTTATAAAGGCTGGGGATTGGCAGTGTTGAGCAACTACCTGAAGGAGTCAGTGACTAAGTAAACCCTTTTATGGGCAACAGAGGAAGTGAGGCTTTGATTGCTCTCCCACCAGAAAAAATTCCCCAAAACAGACACTGAATTAATGATAAAACAATGTATTTGTTACATAGTGTAACAAAGTTGGATGTAAAAAGTAATCTAGCACTATTGCCAGTTTAGGATATATGTGTATATATACAGTATACAGTACATTCAAAAGCTCCAGAAGCACTAATGAATGGTAATAGTGACTTTTTGTAATCACAGAAAAAGAAGCAGGTCTTTCAATGTGCAGTAAATTAAATTTTCTACAAAGACGACATCTCAGAAATGACGAAAAAACTATGCTGAAAGCAAGGCGTCAGGGAGGACTAGTATTGTATGATCACAGATTGTTCAGTTTAAGTCATTATAGTCTATTTAAGATTCTAAACATAAAACATATTTAAAAAAATTGTATATATACATGAATTATGTAGATCAGAGGTGTCAAACTCACGGCCCGTGGACAAATGTGCCCCCCACTTAATATAAAGTCATAATTGTTATTATTATATTATTATTTATGTCAGTTTTTTTATTTACAGATTCATTTTGCATCATAAATACATTTTGTACTCTAAACTAAACTATGTTCCATATCAAAACAAACATTTTTATTTTGAAATTTTATTAACTATCACCAAAAATATCATCATTGTTATATATTGTGTTTTTATGTTTTTTTTTTTTTTATACTATAAATATGAATTTTTTTCTACTTCATGGGCCCCTCATGATGTGTGGACCCCAATTTGAGTTTGACACCCCTGATGTAGAAAATTTGGGTCAACTCACAGTATATCTATAACCCAGCCTTGTAAAACGTCTGTCCTGAGATTAATATGGTCAAACATGGGTTGATAAACAAGAAATAAAACGAAACAAAATGTATACAAAAACACCAGAAACTCTTCTTTTTAACGCGTGCCACTGTTTATGACTAAATAAATGATAAATGTATGTTACTATCACAGAGATTATTTTTAAAAGCCAAACAAGTTTATGTCTCACTATTTGAATAACATGTCACATTATCAAAGAGAAGAGGTGTAGCCAGCCATTTTATTTGGCATGTATGAACTAAATTTTGTAGTTTAAATGTCGTGCATAAACAGCATTTTTTTATGGCCACAGACTTTGACGATGTGATCAAGTACAAATCAGAATATTTGTTGTTGGGGTTGAGCCAAAAGTTAAGTCAACTTTATTTCTAGAGCACATTTAAAAAACAACCAAGGTTGACCAAAACACTTTACAGATTTGCATTAAAGGCACAGCAACAAAACATATAATCAATAAAAAATAGTAAATAAGTAAAACAGTAAAATAGTGACATAATAGAATAGTAAAATGGTAAAAACTACCTAGAAGTGTCCGGGTTGACTATTCCTATCCTGAATAAGCCAAGAAGAAGAGGTGGGTCTTTAAAAGCGATTTAAAAAGTTCATGGTGGGGGCAGATTTAATTTTTAAAGGATCATTTGCCAGAAACTCACTGCTATTAGTAGCAAATTATATTGCTGTTTGTGGCAAAAGTATACATATCTTAACAGACGTATACATTCTTTTTTCCTGACTATTGCAAATGATTTTCCTTCATCTTTTTAGTCTTATCTTCAATCGTCTGACGTTGTGATCACGCTGTTGTTGTAGCCTCTGGCAAAGCGGCAACGTCACATGCACAAGCACAGACACGACGCACCCCGTCATCTTTAAATCCCCCCATTATTCTACATTTCAAGTTAAATGTGAGTCACTGTATTTTCTGCAGTTAAATAAAATACATATTTTTTTTATGTCTCACATGTTGACATGGACAAAATATCTGTAAAAATCCATGACTGCATACACCCGTCACATCACTGTTAGTGGAAAGCTACACTGTAGTCTGTGTTACCAAATATTGGACATGATTTAGTTGTAACGTTATGACAGGTAATTAACTTAAGCAACATCCTTCGACACAGACATTCACAAGGAATTCATTGTTTTTTACATTTTCGTTCCCATTTTTAGTGACTAATTAGTCACTGTGTCATAATGATGCAAACCTATTATCATAAAATACATTTTGCATTATGTGACGTATCTGACTATAGCACAGGGGTATTTTGTGGCAACTATATTTTACATCAACTTTAAACACAATTGCTATTATTGCACCATTTTATTACACCTCTGTTTCAACCACTTCCCTATGGTATTCATCACTTCTCATTTTTGTGTAATGTGCATTGTGATTTGCAGAAAATCTTTTTTCTTCAGTTATCTCCTCTCTCTCAGTGTTTCGTTGTCTTCCTTGTTGCACTCCAACACTTCATTAGCGGCGCTGGTGGAGATGACGTGTCTAGAGTTGGAGTCATATTTGTAGTGGATGTTTCCCTGGAAGAAGTGCACAAATCCTGTGGAAAATCAAGATACAGTGTTGTAATAATATATAAAATCAATGCAAATGTATGTTCAACTACAATAAGTCATTTTTGGAAGTTAATATTAAACATTTTTACAGAAGGACTTTTTTCAAATTCACAAACTTTCAAGGATTTTAAGGACCTGTGTGAGCCCCTATTTTAACAACACATAGTATTTTAACATTGGATTATGTATAGAATGAACAAAGTGCACATTTTTGTGCAGAAATGTAGTTTTTTTGAGGACACCAGGCTGCTACCATTTTGGAGAAGTTGGTCCTTCTAAGTAACATTTGTGCTTTACAGCACAGGAGCATCGCAGTATTTTTTGCACTGAAAAGTGCATAATTCACTCTCACCCTATTTTATTACATTTCAATTCATTTACTTTGATCGTAAAAATGCTATGTGCAGTTCTCTTTGTAACAAAACTGATTGCAAAGCAGGAAGGTGTTGTAACTACCATCATAGAAGACAGCAGCGTCTATTGGAGCTGGAATCCCCGGCCACATCTGCTCTATGAGAGCCGGTGACTCCTCCATCATCTTCTGCTGCTCATTGTACCTGAGTTTCATACACAAATGACACAGGATAGAAATGAGTCTCTGAAACTCACTGCACAGAATTACCCATTTTTGGTCACTCTATTGATGTTTCTTCTGACACAGATAAAGACATCATGGTCATGACTGAACGACTGTAAACCCACAGCGGATGAGAAATCACAAAGTCTGTGACAACAGATGCTTCTGTAACTTGTAAGTACATAAAAATAGGGAAGTAGTGTAATCTTGTGTTTACTCACACAGCAAAACATTTACGCAAAGCAGCGTGAGAATCTTTCATGGACTGTGTCATCATGGTTCCACTTACAAACATACACACTTGTTTACACGGCTGTTTATCTGTTTACAAGACTAAATATTAAGATGGCCCACAAGTACTAAAACTTGCTCCATAAATGAATGTAATTATATATATATATTTTTTTTTTTGCCGTACTGAATAAGTTTGATGGAAAAAACTCATGCTTAGCTCATCAAACAACATTAACAACAAAAAGATTGTTAATGACACAAAGTCACCATAGGTTCATTCTCTCTAAAATGTAGCTTCCAGCAGAGACAAGATAATGCAGGGATTTTTTTTTTTTTTTTAACCATCAAAAGGCTCAACTAATACAATCAAATCTGCAATGTCGTTGCAATGTTGCTTTATCTCACTGTATTTTACATTATAGTGCACAGGAGTTATCCAACCCACTGCTGCTTCCATCAGTGAGTTCAAATGAGTTATTTTGTGTGACCTGTTGTTTGAAATCCATTGTTCAGGTTACTTAACCAATGTTGTGTGTGCTAAAAATGCTAATTTTCTCTATGGACACTCTCTGGTGCTAGGAATGAGTGGACCACAAACAAGATAATCAGTTTTTGACTTCAGGGAACAGTGCATGAGAATTACCCTAACCCTAAGCCTCTTGTCCTCTAACCTTACCTAACCCTAACCCCAAACCCCTGAGCCTCTAATGCTCTAATTCTCTAACCCTTAGCCAACCCTAATCCCAACCCCAAATCCCTAAACCTCTAAACCTCTAACCCTCGAACCCTTACCCAACCCTAACCCCAAACCCCTAAGCCCTAAACCTTTAATCCTCTAACCTTACCTAACCCTATGCCCAAACTCCTGAGCCTCTAATGCTCTAATCCTCTAAAATTTAGCCAACTCTAACCCTAACCCCAAACCCCTAAACCTCTAATCCTCTAAGCCTCTAATCCTCTAACCCTTACCTAACCCCAAACCCCTAAACCTCATGTAATTCACATTATGGGGACTTGATTTTTGTCCCCATAATGTGACTGTGTAAACTTATTTAAGTCCCCACAACATAAGGTATACAGGCACACACACACATGCAAACATCGTATTTGACAGTGTGGCATTACCTCATAAAACCAGACTTCATAAAGCCTATCACTTCAAGTGAAGCTAATAATGTGTAACACCTTACGTACTTCCAACACTCACGGCCTGTGAAGAACACAGTGTAGGAGTCATTTCTGAAATGAAGAGCAGCATCAACAGATTTTACTCTGGAGGGAAAACCCAGGTCTGAGATGTTTCTGGGAAAACCTTCCTCAAGGACTTGCTGCCTCAGCAGCCAGTACTGATGTCCTACAACAAATATCACATATTTGTTGATAATATATGACCCATGTAGACATAATCTGCAATTTTATTAGAGAATTTTTAGAGAAATTGCTTTATTTACCTTTAAAAAACACAATCAGGTTTTCTCGCACATTCTGATAGGCAGCATCCAGGGAGGGAGGAGCACTGTCTGGCCACAGACTGTTTATCAGAGTGATTCCAGTTTCATCAAACTGAGGATGTTTGCGCCACATGAATCTGAAAAGACAGGAAATATGTCAGACACCATTGTCCTCACTGATGTCCTTTAAGCATGTACATGGGACAATTTACGTACCTGTCTTTGAAAAACAGCACCTCCTGTTGTAATTCTGTTACAGCGTCGAATGACAAATCCGGATCACATTTGTCCGGCGTTCTTGGAGGGGGATTTTTTGAGAACAGTGAAGCAAAATTGGTGCTAACACCTGCAGGAAAGCCAAGAAGGAAATGTGTCTTACTGACAGAGACAACAAAGAGTCTGACGTATGAAATAATCCATTGCGTTCTCTTCAGTCATAATCAAAGAGAACCCGGTAACTTATAAAAATACATCATCTGCATATAGTTTCATAATGTCGCAGACAAAGTGGAATGCATATATTCATAAAATGAACCATACACATGAACAAAACGACACTATATGGACAAAAGTATTCGGATGCCTCACTATTACATTAACAGGGACTGTAATAATGTATTTAAATACGTATAAGGGAGTTTAATATGGAGTTGCTCCCTCTTTTGCAGCTATTACAGTTTCCACACTTCTTGGATGTCTTTCCACAAGATCATTATTATTATTATTAGAAATGTTTCTATTTGTGTCCATTCATTCTGCATTTATGAGGTTAGGCACTGATGTTGGATGAGAAGGCCTGGCTCAAACTCACACTGTTCCAGTTCATCCCAATGGTGCTCGCTGGTGTTGAGGTCAATCAGGGCTCTGTGGGGTCAGTCAGTCTTCCACACCAGACTTGTCAAACCATGTCTTTATAGTCCTTGCTCTGTGCACTGGGGCACAGTCATGTTGGAATAGAAAGGGGCCTTCCTCAAATTGTTGCAGACAAATTTGGAAGTGTAAAATTGTCCAAAATGTCTTGGTGCTAAAGTGATAAGATTGTCCTTGACTGGAGACTGGAGATAAGTGGCCTAGTCCTGAAAAACAGCCTGAAAAACCGCCCCAGTTCAATGCTGAACAGGTGTGGGCACATGCTTTTGTCTATATAGTCGAAGTCAAAAAATATGGACACTTTCATTCTGATAGTAACAGACTGTGGGAATTTTAGATTTCGTATAATTGCACAACTGTCACTGGCAAATTACTGCAGTATCATGACGAAACAGTAGAAAGAGGACGTTGTGGTTTGTTGCTGTTTGGCCTTCAGTAACACTGCTGTGATTGAACACATAGTCCTGATTTACAACAACAAAGATTGTGTCAGTTGACCATGAAGAGGATTACTTACACGCATACCTGCAAACTCTCATGCATTCTGTTTCCTATAGAAGTCTGCCCTTGTTTACCTATAACCGCACATTTTAAACATTCTGTCTGACATTGTCGATTTCAATGTTCATAGATATATAAAGCCAACCCTCTGATCACAATTGGTCCTTGCTCACTCCAGTTCCAGAAGACCCTGGTCTTCGCATCCCGGGCTGACGTTCTCATGCTCTTTTGAACAAAAATTTCCAATGCATGATAACAAATTTCTCCCAGCAGACATAAGAGTCCCTTTGTTTACTCCTTTTCTAGGGATATTTTGGATTCTAATAGATTCCATCCATGTGTATGTGATGGCCTGTCAGAATGATGGATTCCTGATAGCCTCGTATGAAAGAATTCCCCGGATATACAAAATCAGCAATCAGCTGTGTTACTGTGCTCTTCTAAGACAGATACTACACTAGTTTAGTTTATTTTGTTAAATCCAACAAGTGCAATACTTACCATACAGACGTTGGATGTCTTTGACGTCACGGAAGGAGAGCCGCAGCTCATAACTGGGGTCAAAGATGTACGCGGGGTACATGATGGCTCCAGGGTCGGATGAGTGGGGCAGGCCAAGTGCGTGGCCAAACTCATGGGCTGCCACAGCAAATAAGTTATAACCTAGAGCAGGAACAGAAGCCAAGTGAGGTTGCACAGAGGGGAAAGACAAGGGTAAGGTGGACATCACTGAGTCAGTCCATGAAAATATGGAACCGCCTGACTGTAACAGGTTAACATAAACTAGATACAAGGGAGCATCATTGAGACATGTTTGTGGCTTAGAATAGAGAACGTCATCAAACTTGTCAGTAGGGCAGCGACAATGAATCGTCAACTATTTTGATAAACGACTTATCAAGCTCTCTGACAAGTAGTTGATTAATCGAGAAAATAATCAAGAGATGAATCCATTATGAGAATCATTGTTAGTTGCAGCCCTACTTGTCAGCTAAGTCTCAGTTAGAGAGTAATAAAACGTGAACTACTCAACAAATCAAAAATCAAAAAGCCATGGTAAATGTTTTGCATGAAAGTTTAATTTCTCAAATTAAGTAAGTATAGATTGTTGTTTAAAGCAGTTCATGGGAGAAGTATGAAGTTAAAAGTAATACATTTCATTTGATAGTTTATATTTTAGGATAGATGGGCCAGAAGCTTCATTTTGTGTCCACAAGTTAGCAGAGAAGCTATTGTCTCTTTACTTTTGGACATAGAGCCGGCCCTGGCTGGGTTAAACAACAACAGTATATTCTCAAGGGCTACCAGTAGAATTAAAGCTCCAGGCTTCTTCAGCATCAAAGTGAACATCTCCTCCAACTCCAGACCCAGGCAGAAAGGCATGAGCCAGGATTCCTCCTTTGCCATCAAACGGTGAGCCGTCCTTATGATCTGCAACAGGCAGTGCAGCCAACAAAGCATCTATTTAATCAGAAACCTGTATAGGGTTGCTGTGTTTTTGCGAATTCGCTTAGGGGTTCTCTTTAGAGCTCACCGCCGTTGTGGAAAGAGATGACGATGTCAGCCTCTCTCCTCCTCCGCTTGTGGAATTTCATCGGTGCAACGCTGGACCAGAGTTTCCATGCTGCCCTGAAGACTTTGTGAAGTTTGGAGGCAGAGATGGGAAGGTTGGAGCCAGAGATCCTGAAGTAAAAATGAAAAGCCCTTGTTCATGTTTTTCTCAGCTGTTACAATGAGAAGAGTAGAATAACCTTTTTTAACATGACACTTTAAATAGTTGATTAATCAGCTGTTTTTCTGATTTTATAAACTATATACAAACATTGCTGTTACAAATAACCTCTCCTCTGTGGTTGTGAGGCTCTAAAGCTGTTTTTTGGTGAATAAATTCCACCCTGAGCAGACGCATTCATGAGGTGACAGAGGGAAGTTGGGAGAAGATACAGAGTGATTAAATCTTGTTTTGCCTGTTTTGGCATCCCCCCCTTTGCACACAGGAAGTGATTCATTTTATGGCGATGGAGGCAACATCAACATTGTGTACTAGTAATGCAGCTGCAATTACTGCAGCTGTGACTGAAAACATAAAAAAAAACCCACTAAAGTTTCAGAAGTAAGTTCAACTGCTCAAAAACAAACATTGTTCAGCAATTGATGGATAAACGCGTCTTGCTCTTTGCCTGCACTAACACTCCCTCTGTCAGGTCTGATAGTGTTGCTTGACAGACGCTATTTGCAGGTGAAATACCTAGCATACAAACAATGTTAACATTGTTTTTCTTCACAAAGACCAAACATCCATCCATCGTCAACCACTTATCCGAGATTGGGTCGCGGAGGTAGCAGCTCTAGCAAGCGCCCCATGCTTCCCTTTCCCTGGCCACATTGTCCAATGCTGACTGGGAGATCCTCAGGCCCTCCCAGACCAGTAAGGAGATATATCGGTGCAACTGATGTCCCTAGGTCTCCTCCCAGTTGGACATGCCAGGAACACTTTCCAAGGGAGGCACCGTGGTGGCATCCTTACCAGGTTTCAGAACCACCTTAACTGGGTCCTTGCGGCAGACCACCCATTTCAGGTGCTTGTATCAGACCAAACAGAGGCAGGAACTGCTTTTACAACAGTTTTGAGTTCTATGTCTTAACAACAAATTAGAAACAATCATTTCCTTCTCGGGTCAAAGTTTCAGCTCATCCAACACTTGAATTCCAACCATATTAACGTCAGTCTATCTACCTGTACATTTAGCTCAAAGCAGAGACTCACACTGAGCTTTTCGCCATTGCAGTCGAAATTGATTGTAACTGGGACGTTCTGACCTGTAGCTGAGGGTTCTCCTCCTCCATCGTATTGTGTCTTCAAATCGCTCCACATCTGACAGACCACAGCGTGGCTTCTTCATGACCGCCACAGTCTCTTGGGTCAACTGTCCACTTGGAGGTAACCCAAAGAAGCGTTGCATGTTCTGGAGCTTATCACAGAGTCCAGTCCTCCAATCAGCATCTCCGCCTGAGTCCACACTCCTCCTTTGTCTCTCCGACTTAGGCTGGTAGCCATAGAAGTGCCGTAGATACTCCTAAAGATGTGTGCAAAGTGGTGTATCACTACCGCCATCTAAATGACAACAAATGTGGTTTGACAATATAATAACGGTTAAGATGGAAACCAACAATAGTGTGTAATCTGTTTGCAGCATAACTCCTGTAATCACATTGGTTGAGGAGGAACATAATGGTCATCCGCACCGACAATGACAACAGTCTTCACAGTCAACATTCCAGGCAATTTCTCAAACCTTTAATAACAGCAGGCTGCAGACATGTTGATGCGCTTGCGGGACTGTAAGCGACACAAGGCCTATCGACTCTGTAACCCGCAGCTCTGTAAACATCTGTACAGTAATCATCATAGCCAGATGTTATTCACTGTGAAACTGTGTGTGTGTGTGTGTGTTGATTGTCAGACCAGTCCATTCATGAACCCAGATAAAGTTGATGAAGTTGATGTTTTCTTTTCTTTTAAATTGCAATGCATTATTACACATTTCGTGTTATATAAGGCTAACATCTGCCCTGGCTATTTGACCTTGTTTGTAAAGCTGTTAGATGAGGGCTGATACAATATCTCACCAGATTCTTTTCAACCAAATTCCCTCAGAGATCGTTATCATCTGTGTCTCACATATCTCAGAATGGAAGTTTTTGATTTAGATAAGGGATTATTTATCTGTATAATGTTTTAGACACCTGAGGCCATTAGCTTATGTCAATCAGTGTACATAATGTATTGACTGTTAGTACCCAGGCCTATGAAGTGACTCAGAGACCAGTATTAGTTCTGTTAGTTCGTGTGAAGGAGAAAATGTAATTTAATATTTTACTGTAAATTTGGAAAACAACATCATTCCAACGACATGTAACGGTAGGATTGGCGTTCGTATTACAGAGTCTATTTTATCTGTGTTGTAATAGACAGTGGTTTTCATTTATTATGTCTGCTGTTACCACATGATAAGATGGCTTAATTCTTGAGAAGTGAGAGGCTGAGAGAGGAGCCGTAAATCTTAAAAGAAATCTTAAAAGTTACATGAAACAGTGTTTTGTTTTCTTTCTTGGAAGCAGGACATATCAATGAGTCAAGAGTAAGAAAGAATAATGAATAATACTATGCACTATCCTGCCACAGAGAGCTGTAAACACCAGCTTGACTTTCCGTTGTTTCTTCAGGTATAATATGACATGTATAAAGTGACAAAAATACCTCTGCAAACTCCTGGTCAGCCTCAGATGGCCCAGCATGGCGTGGTGTAGGAGGATCTGGGGCGTGGAAAGGCAAACTCCTTACAGGAACCTGGCCTGGCACCAGAAGAGTCAGGAGACTCAGCCAGAGCATCTTCTTGTTTGTCAGTCAGCTAGGCAGAGGAGTCCCAGCAACCAGAGTCTATGTTTATGACATGTGCATGTGCTAGTACACAGGGCTGTGTGCAAATCTGCAGTGAAGACCACCTGTTAATTATGTGCAAGTGTTCCTGTCCCAACAAGAACAGCAAAGTGGCTCCATACATAACAGGGTCATATTTGATGTCTTTTATTATTATTAAAGAACAACCACAGCCTTAATCTATAAACTATCATCAGACCCATCCGCAACATTTTATTCCCAATGTCATATGTAATGGAGTAAAACATTGTAGGAGAATGATGTATTATTATATTTGTACAGGAAACAGTGGAACAGCTGCAAACCTGCGAAAACCTCCCGTGTGATTGCAAGACACCTACAGGATGACCTGATGAAGGCCGGTACAAGTGGACCAGTGACAACTATAAGCTGTGCACTGAATAAACAAGGACTTCATGGCCGGACTCCAAGACATACTCATACTCTTGACCACAAGGAACATCAGAACTCGACGAGAATATGCCTGGATAAAACTACAGAGTTTTGGGAGACAGTTCTATGGACCGATGAAACCAACCTGGAACTGTTTGGACGTGCTAAAGGCCAGGCCTATGACCGTAAGAGTACCATCCCCATGGTCAAGCATGGAGGTGGGTCATTGACGATGTGGGGCTGTTTCTCTGCGGCAGGAAGTGGCAGTCTTGATCATGTACTTCCCAGAAATACCAGGCCATAATACAGAGGAACGTGATGACTTCTGTGAACAAATTGAACCTTGGACTTTCCTGCAAGACAATCATCCCAAGCAACCCTATGACACTGTATATATTGTGCTGTGCAACCCACAATTCCCCCCCAGAGAAGAGTAACTGGATCTGTGAAACATGATTGTATTGCGTTATAAGACCAACTTAAATTAAAAATGAATGTATCTTTCTCAAAATCAAACCAGTTTTATTAATTGAGCATGGTAATGACGATGTTTTAATGATTTTCCCTTCTCATTTTTGGCGACACCCTTCACGCTTTTAAATTTGCGTCACCTCGTGAACAAATGTGGTGCGAGTGGGTGGATATTTATTCACCAACAAACCTAAAGCCCAACCTCACAAGCAAAAAAAGAGTTCCGTCTCTTACATGAAAATGTTCTTTGGGCCCCTGAGACTGAGAGACCATAGTCACTGACCAAAGACTATACTGAAATGACAACTGGGTAGAGATTCTAACACTTGATGGTAACTTTAATATTGCTCTAAAAATGTTTTATGCACACATCAAGGCGACATACATCATATCAATTGGACTTAAAATGTATAGCACACGTGTCGAGAGCCTCAGCAGTGACGTCTGAAGCGACAAGTGCTTCGGGACGTGCTGCCACTCAGTTGATCAGCCTTTGGGGCAAGTTGGGCATTCCCAGCATGAGTCACATCCGCACTGATGTGTGTGTGTGTGTGTTTTACTGCTAGGACACATACTTGAAGCAGGACTATAACCTCTGTGAGCGATAACATGCTCCTCTCAGCAGATATGAGTCAAAGAGAGTGGGAGAACTGGGGAAGAACCTCTATTATTACACATGGTGACGCTGACTCACAAGCTTCTTGTTGTCTTCTGAAGGCCAAAACTGGATTTGACGTTTCCAATAAATCCTGCCACATTGGACAAAGGTTCATATTACTTTGCACTCTGTGCATTCATTTGCTATGGCTTCACGTAATGTGAACACGACGATGGAAATGAAGTATTGACAGAAACTGACAACAACTGTGAGAGCAGTTATGCAACTCCAGTTTACTACCTCTGAAAGTCCAGGGCAACATGATTGACACTGCGTGAGTGTTTATGTGACTGCATCTTAAATGACAGCTGTGTTTTGATTACATGCCAAAAGACACAAAAATCCCACTGAAATGAAGTCGACACTGACAGGACGTGTTTGCGTATGTATCTCACAGCACTTATGTAGCATTTAGCATCGACTGCCTCCATAATATCCAGAGAGGAATGGGGTGTAGCGTTTGAATGCTGTAATCATTCTCTGTCAAAACACGCTCTTCTTACGGCACGATTGAAGGATGCCGAGGACGGCTGCTGCCAAGAGACGCACACGTCCTGCATGTCGTTGCATGTCAGTTTGCTCGCTATAGTTTGCACGTCGTTTGACTCATCCTGCCGTGGGAAAAGCAAGGTCACAAGTTTATAAAACATAGTGCGTATGTATAATGTGTACAATTCCTTGTCATTTTGTTACCATCACTGCGGTTCCTTTGAGTGAACATGCAGCTCCCAGAGAGCAACCCTTTTCACAGTCCCTTACCCATTCAGACATCTGACCTCCAGCCATGTCCCCCCTACTCCCACACACTTTGTGTGTGTCTGTCTGTTGCGATCTCGTTACACTCTCCTATCAGATGTTAATAAAGTTGATGAATGACGAGATTAAAATATCACCCTGATTTTGGTTTGAGATACAGTATATTTTTTGCAGTTACTGGCGTGTGGGTTTTTTTTTTTAATCCTTGTTGGTTTTTGTGAATTTCCTGTTTTATTTTGACACATCCTGTTTTGCTTTGGATACTCACCTCTTATCATGTCATGTCACTTTATCACTCCCTGGTCTTTGTCTGCTTTCCCGCCCTTTTTTGATTACTTGCCCCGCCCTAATTAGTTTCACCTGTGTCTCGTTGTCGCTCCCTTCCTAGTGTGTATATATACTCACTCTTTTCCCCTTGTTCCCTATTGGATTGTCTGTTTTGCTTTTGCTTTTATTTACTGTCCCTGCACACTTTTGCTTTGTTCTTTTATTTTTGTTTGAGTCTGCCTTTGTTTACTTCATTAAAACAGATTTTAAGGAAGGAGTGCACATGAAGAACGCAGAAACAGGAAGAACATGCAAACTCCAAACAGAAAGGCCCCAGACTGGGAATCATTGTCATGTTTCTTTTCTTTCTTTTTTTTAAAATATATTCTTATCTGTAGGCAGTTAATATCAAGTGTATACTTGAGGTGGGATTAAAGAAGAAAATGGATAAATAATGTTGCATACACATTCAAACGAGATGAGGTGAGGGAGTTGGGAGCTTATCTTTGATATAGTCAATGAGTGACTGCCAAACTTTTGCAAATTGTCTGCAGCCGTTGGGCGGGGCAGTTACCTGTCACCAACTCATTTGCTGAAGAGACTCCGTGACTCAGTCTGTGAATAGAAAATCCAGATGATGCATGTTTTAATCAGAATCCAACACAAACATTAATGTCTAGTGGGATGTTTTCTCCACTGATGCCAGCCTAAAACAAATACTTCCCCAAAGCGCTGACAGTTTCCTCACTCTTTGCATAAAGTGGGTTCAACAGAAGTCTGACAAAAGAGTCAAGAGTTGTTTAGTCACACCGTGACACAACAAGCATGTGCAACCCACGGAGCTTTGAGAAAATGAGGATCCACTGACCAATGGGTGGAACCTGGCATGGATTGTGAGCCAGTGGGCCCCTGGGCACAGACTGGAAAAGTGCACGTCACCCTCGCACAAATCGACAGCTGTACATTTTGCGCAATAGAAGAAATATTTGGTTTGCCATGTAAGGAATCTCAAAGATTCTCCTCCTTCCACCTGGCTAATGATTATAATATGATTGAGGGACTCTGTTAAAGTCTGTTTTGGTGAAAAAATGTGCTTTATAAATAGTATTGTTTTTTGTGTTTGGTATGGACACTACACCCCACTTCCTATAGACAGAAACGTAACCATTTTATTGTGTTGATTATTAGTTTTTAGTTATTGTTTCATTTTCTATGCCTCAGCTCCACTGCGATCACATACCCTGGTATATACAGCAGAACAGTATTTCTGATTTTCCTCCAAGGATGCTCTCGTACCACTGCTGCTGCACGTACCACAGTTTGAGAAACCATGGCTATTGATGGATGTACTTCCATGCCATCTCACAGAGATGCTCTATAGGGCCTGTAGACCCATTCAATAACCCATCCTTGGATTAAAATGGGGATAATAGTGACCATTTTAGTTGTGGTTGTGTGTGTTCCATTTGAAGGCTCATACACACACACACATTATGATTGTTTAGATTATTCACTTTGCTTTAATTGTGAAATTCCACAACTCACCAACAACAACGACCAACAACAGTGTAACCTACAGCTTGAATCAAGACACACATATTTTCAGTCTCCCTATACAGAAATAGTCGTAACAGACCGCTGACAAGGCTTTTGTGACGACAAGTCGCGCAAAATGTTTCACTCAAGACATCTCAAAACATCTCAGCTTGAGCACAGAACACAGGATTCCCATATCTCTCGGATCTTTTGTATGTAACCTCACTGCATAAGAACTTGGCACAGCATTCAGTTCACGCCCTCCCTATGATAAGCTGTGGACAGATGAGCTACAACTTAATTTATTTATTCAACACATTCATAGACGAATAAACAGAGGCGCTGCTGTGTGGAGAGTTTGTAATGACAGACAGTGGTAGGCCCGAGGAATGTCCGGATAAAGACAGGAGAAAAACGAGGAAGAGGAGAAAAAAAAGTAAGATAAATTTGTGTTTTTATTGTGCTACAGAATTCTATTTTTAAATTGCACATTGTAAATGTGTATATTTTTATTTTGAGAAGATACTAATGGGCACTTTTCAAATCAAAACGAAACATTTCACATTTTTCTAGGGCCCCAAGAGACTCTAGAATCGCCTCTGCGAATAAAGAATACACCTGTGTGTGTGGACTGTATGGATGCCCAATTGCTCCACAGCTCGAATTCTGATTGGTCAAACTGATAAACACGTCTTGTTCATGTCTCTATAGTGTATTAAACTGTCTGAATTAACTTTACAAAAACAAGCTTCCCCGTTCAAATGCACAGTGTGTTGTGTGTGTGTGTGTGCGCACACCTGAGTCAGTAAACCCTTGAAATGATAACACAATCTCTACTAAGATGCCAAAACTGAAACTGTATGTTGAATGATTCACACATCACACTGCACTCATCCGTGTCATAATTACATACATTTGATAGTAGGGGCAGCTACGTGCACATGTTTTACACATTAGGTAAGAAAAACATTTAAGTATAGTTACTTTTATTCAGAGCTGGTGTCATAATAAGCACTTTTGTGTGATAAACACAAGGTATACGCTAACAGTGTCTGCTTAGGGCCTCCTAGAGCATTTCAAGGTATTATTTTGTTTATTTTGTTTTATTGTTTGTGCATGATAATATTATACATAGTACATTTCATGGTTGCAATAAATGTATTGCCTATTGTTTTATTTTGTTTATCTTTTGTACTTTTTAGTAGGCGGACACCATATTCATCTCTTAGTATTCTGCCATTATTGAAGAGAAAATCAACACAAAAGCATTCTTCTGAGATTTGCTGCCATTCAAGATTAAAGCCAATAATAAGGGCAAGAACAGGCCAGGGTGACACTGAGATGATGCAGGCAGCACAGCTACAACTGTGCAGAAATCTGTCACTCCCTGATTATCATGTCATTTTACTGCTTATTATTGGTGTCCATAAAGGGTCCCAAAATCTAATTTAACTTAAGGCCGTATGACGCCTTGGGCCGGCCTTGGGCTGACATGGTGGACACCTGGTTTAACACTGTAAGCTGAGAAGCAAAGACAAATACAATTAAAAATATAAAGCTGTTCTGGAGACAAAGTGTCTGAAACATTGTTTTATTTGACAATTCAGGGCATCATTTAGGACTGGCACATTACCAAAGTTTAACAAAAAAAAAAAAAATTCTGTTCTGGCCTCAACACATAAGTATGGACACTTTGAGCTACAAATAGCATCATGAGCACAAATGTAACTAAGCTGTTTTAGACATAATGAAATGAATGGAAGGCCAAAGAATTAAGAGGCTGTTACTGTCTGTCCTCCTAACTGCTGTTGACCAGAGGGGAGGGCACATTGTAAAACACAAGGAACAACACGAGTGGGTTTATCACAAACATCAAGGCAACTTGGATTACACTGCGAGGATAACAATAAGGCACCTTCTTTGAAAACTGATGAGACTTGATAACGCGCACACGACGGCGTTTTCCAACACAGACATTTACGCGGCAACGGTAATACTTTACTGACACACACTGTACTTCTGTGCTTTTGAATGTTTGTAACACTGGCTCTGAGCAGGTGTTATAGCATATTGAAGAGTTAGTGAAACAGCCAGTATGCATTGTGAGAAACAAAAGGAAAAAAAAAAGAACGTGTTGTCTCAACAGATAAAAAAAAGAGAGCACAAAGCAGTTTAGGAGGCCACACAAACGTCTACTTCACCAGTTAATTCAGGGTCTATTGTTACGTATTTACAAATTCACAGTAGCAAAACAAATGTAAATAAATAAAAAAAAAGCCCTTCATACAACACTACAGATCCACCATGTGAAAACTGAGACAAAGATCCTAAGCATTGTTTTCAGTGGCTCGGTAGTCTGTCAATGCTCATAAATGACATACATGGCAATGTCTGAAATAAGCTGGATATTTCTGCCACCTAGTGGCTGTATAAGAGACTGTCTCACACCACAGAAAGGTGTGCCTGTGCCCTTTTATGTCTGTCTCTTCGTCTCCATGCCACGGTGTGAATAAATAAAAATCAATCTAGTAGTATAAAGTATATGATAACATAAGACAGGGACACAACACTGGTCACTGCTGTGACAGATATTGGAAAAAAAGGAAGAATTTCCAGAATTGGCTGTGTCTCATATCCCCATTCCCTGCAGCTGATAAAGATGCAATCATTCAGATATGTTCCATTCATGCACTTGGTCCTTTAAATAGAATCTATTACAAAAGGAAAACAAAGTGGATCTTCTCTGTTGTGGCTGGCTAAGTTCGCTGCATTTCCAGTGATGCCTACGCATGTTAGCATTATTTCTTCTTCTTCTAACACTTACTCAAAAGAAGCTCATGATTCAGATATAAAAACCCCAACAGAGAAAAACAAGTCAACAGAAAAATCCCTTTTGGCTTTGAAAGGTGGCTCTAAAAGTCCGGCACTGACCTCGCATTAGTGTGGAATATTCTTTTATCGACAGTGAAAGCAGTCTTAAAGAACGCAGTGACAAATGTGGTACAACTTGCTGTGTGTAGTGTCAAAGTTTTACCGGCTCATATAGATCATTTTAAGTCAGTGTCATGATTTTGAACAAGACTGTATGTAAGCGCTGCCTTTCTCAGTTTGTTTATAATGAGGTAAAGATAGCGACATTTCTCTCACGTTAAACGGTCACTTTAAATCCCAGTGCAACTTTGGCAATAACAATAAAAACAACAATAAAAAAACTAATAAAAAAAAAGAAAATAAGAATTCCAGTCTTGTCATGTTTCGATTGGAGACATTCAAGTAAAAAAAATAAATCAGTAGCACTTTCACTTTCTAGCTGGTAGTTAGTTAGTATGTCGTGTAGTGATCTCATCCAAAAACAATACAATGCTCCTCAAAGCTCAGCTATTTGTTTTTTTTAAAACTACAATTATCATAGTTATACTTCAGGTTCTGCATCTATTTAAATATCTTCACAGGATTGAACACAGAACTAGGGCTGCAACGACTATTCCATTATTTATCAATTACTAAAAATAAGCTTTTTGATTCTTCAGCTTCTTAAACTTGAATATTTTCTGGTTCCTTTGTGAATCATTCAAACTGAGTAATTTTTGTGGGACATTTGAGAACGTCACTGTTTCTCAATTAATGAAGAGAACATAATTGAGGGATTAATCCTTGCAGCCCTACATACAATGATTATTTAGACAATGTAAATTATTTTCCCCAAACCCCTAATCAAGCTAACAACCATAATCCCTTCAACAGTCACCACTGTAGTGGACTACACATTACATTTGCATTAAAAAGGAGCAAATTATATTAAAAGAAATGTCACTTAAGTACACTAATCTAATAAATTAGGACTGATGAGAAAAAAAATCTTCCATTTCTTAAAATTAGAATCAGAGCTATACTGTACTGTAGTAAATCCCCACAGTGTCCTTGTGGTGGTGTCTATAGTGTCCACCTGTGTCCTGCCTGTGGGCTGACGTCTCAGCAGTGGCAGGTCCCTGTGCTGATGATGGTGTGTGGATGTGGCAGTCACCATCCTCAAGCCGCTCACCATGCATCCACTTCAGCTCGTCTTCTGAGGCTCGATGTGCAACGTGGGCCAAACTCCACACAGGAACTGGACCATTTTAAGACACGACATAGAATTAAAAGAATGAAAAAGCTACAAAATATGCAAATGCTGAAAAAGCTGGACCCACCTTTACATTTGGTCTGTACTTGAGGTAGGTTGACCTGATCTGCAGGCTAAAAGAGAGCACAAGAGAGACGTCAGTGGACAAGAACATCATATGTCACCACAATAAAAGTTCACTGCAGCCGTAATCGCCTGCTGCTGAAAGCTCACCTCAGAAGTATGTGCAGGTACGATCCCAGGCCTGTGAAGATGTGCCACCAGGCATGGAACTGTGTTACTACTCCAACAGCAGGGGGCAGCATTTGTCTACTAGCTCTAAATAAATGACACAACAGAACATTAGTTCCATAGAACAGCAACAGATTCTCCACAGCAGGTTGATACTAAACACTCTAAGGGACCTTTTACTGTACTGTGTGAGTTGACATGTACCGTGTGCTTTGGATAAATTCAATTTAAAGCTTCGTGTCACCAAAACACTGCTAGTGTTGCTACCCACTCGTCGAGTCTGCAGAGCTTTCTGAAAGGCAGGGCTCCAAACGGTTGCATTTTGCGACCAAAATTTGATCTACTGTAGATTTCTCCCCCCGACCAGAGAGCAAGAAGAGAACGCTGGATTTCCAAGAGTGTCGTTAATATAGTTGTGTGGAATACGATATGGCGTCAACACAGGGTCTTTTATTCTGAAGGGGTGGGGGAAAAGAAACAACGGAAGCTTAATGTTCTTTGGTTAAAGCTAGGGTAGGGTAACCTGTTTTTGGTAATATTAACCAGTAATTCAATAAAAGCCTTTCAGCACAGTCTAAATCAGGCAAAATCTGGCCCTTGTCCAGACACTTTTGGCACTTTTTCCATTATACAGTTCTAGCACTACTCGGCTCTAATCCACTCGGTTTAGAGTGGATTAGGCACATTTTATTCAATTACTATAGTACCTCCTCAATGTGGGCGGAGCTATCACAGCACAGCTGCGCAAAGCTGCCATTTTTAACTGATCTACAGTTTGGCATTGATCGGTTTGATTCTTGTGTCGGATGTCGCGCTCATGGCTCTTCCAGTGACGGCCAATGTTTGTGCAATGTTGTGATCGAGAGCCTTGATCCACAAACGTGTGTGTGTGTATAAGCCCTGAGGATGAGAATCAACAATGAACGAGTTCTCCAGCGATCCTGTCGACCTCAACTTTAACAGCATTGACGTGAACATTGTCCAAACCATAGCTTTAAACACACAAACAAACGTTTAAACCTCCTCACCTCAATGAGTCACAGAAGATATTGTCAATGTTCCACAGCAGGAATCCTAACAAGAAGATACCCAAGGAGGTGTAACAGAGTGGCCTGAGCCAGGGGTACACCCTACAATTTTAAAGAAAAACAACAGAGAATATCATTAAATATGAATTACTATATTAACAGCCCTCTTTGCTTTGGTAATGATGTAGCATTGAACTGTCCTCATGGAAAACTTACCATGTAACAATGAAGATGGACCGCATCACTAGGCAAGCTACCAGTGCGCCATACATGACCTAAAAGAAGGGGCAGTTATTGGACTTTGAAACACAGACACTGTGGACGACCAATAAAATATTTGACCACAATTAATATGTTTTCACTAAGTCAGTAAAGCTCCATGACCGACATGAAGTATGATAAAAGCTGTAAGAAAATGACAATTCTGTCAAACATGACTGATTGATGATTTCTTTGATTCATACGAATGTAATTCAATTCGATTGAATTCAGGGACTGACACGTTAAAAAGAGAAAATCCACTGATTGTTGATTTGTCAAACTGCAGGTCGTCACCACACGTATCGTCTCACAATCAGTCTTGTTCTGAACCTCCATACAGCTGTGTCATTAGTAAACAAAATCTACTATCTCTATATAGTAAACAAACCAAAAAAGCACCGTCATGTCGTCCTTAGTGCTGTAAAGCAACACACCGTGAGACTCAGAGCATGGAGCAAGTATAAACACCGGGTGTAACAGGAGGCTTTGTTTGTCCTGTTTTGCATCAAACGTTAACTGTGGCATGATAGAGTTAATGTTTAATTGCAGAGTTTCGCTGCATTCACACCCACATTAGGGATGAGAGTAAAAAAAGATCCAAAAGCAGAGGTTATTTATATTTACTCACTACATCCTGTTTTTTCAGTACACACACACATTAGCTTGTTACTATATGATTGTACCCCTGGTTAACAGGGTTATATGTAGCACCTGCTGCTAACACTGCTAAGGCCTGGGTTGTATTTTAAGATATGCCATTCCCTGTATCCTCTGATCTGTGATCTCTGAAATGTGACTCTAAAATCTAAATCATGATGACTTGACTTTACTTGGTGACTCTATTGTGCCTTGATGTGGTGCAATTTTGATTATTCTGTGATTAACAGCCCTGCTATAAAGACTATACACAAATGAGCTGTAGCCACAGTGATCGTGGTTATACAGCACAGGTGTCAAGTGTGTTTTCAGGGATTGTTCTCTAAAACATGCCACAGCATGTAGGGGGGTGGGGTCCACCTGGGTGTCATGTTCATATTACTGCAGCATAGAGCTGGGTGTATCTTGCTTTACAAATGTGTGGACAGATAAAAAAGAGGATGCCTATCAATCTATTAGCTCCTTACACACAGAAAATAGTTAGTGCCTGCCCTATTCGTGTTGATCTTAATTATATAACTCTTCAGCAATCAGCATGTAAAGCTCAAAGTTTACACAAAGTAAAGATGACTGAGCCCTGATAGCAAACAATGAGCAACCTGAGCTGGACCATAACTCAGCGCACACCCTTACCTGGTGAAACACTGGCTCCTTCCACTGCAGATACACCTACGAAACCCAAATACAGAAACAGTTCATTAGGACATTGTGCAAGTTATGCTCCACTCATATCATGGTTAAAAGGAAAATATGATGTTGTAATAAAAGTGAACACTCACCACAGTGACTGAGACACTGAAGATGATTAATAATGCAATTGGAAACAAACTAATGCTGTTCTCTTGTTTGAAGCACTCATATCTGGGGGGAACAGATACAAATGCATTTATGTCTTCTACAATCCGTTTGAATAAGCATAAAGAATGAGGAACAAGTAACAAGCTCAGCCGAAGTGGAAAGAGATACACCGGCCCAGTTTTACAATCGATAGTCCCATTGCATTATATCACAAGAAGATGATACACTGTACTTTCTTGGAAAATATCAAATGATCAGCAGGAGATACACGGGCACACTCTCATTTAATTTGTTCTCATTGGCCACCAGTGCTTCAACGGCAATAAATCAAAAAGGTTGAGTCACTTACAGACAGTAGACGAAGACACAGGTACTATAAATCATTGGCAACTCGTCCAGTAGCTGCAAGTCAAAACACACAGAGAACAGGAAGTTGTAATAATCTAGCATCACCTAAGGAATGCTGGGAATAATTCACAAATAGCTTAGATTTTTTCTTAAATGTGTTTCTTAAAGTTCCTAAAACTTTCTACTTCAGAAAGTATAAATAGTATTATACCATGTTAATTTATATAATAAACAAGCTTGTCAGTGTGTCTGTATCATGAATCTTCAGTAAGAAATGTACATATAAATAAAAATATCCCTCCTAGATTTCAGTGTAACACTGTGAAACCCACCTGCATCTCATACAGCAGCGTCATGTGGAAGAACCAGGAGCCCACGCCTACAGCTGCGCAACAAAACAAAACACTGTCACATGCTTGCATGACGATGTGAGGGCCTGCAGCTAAGAATGTGCAACTGCCACAGCTGTCACTCACTGAACTATGTAAACATAAGCAGTGTTTGCTTCAGTATTGTCACAAATGTAAAGCTAAGCTCTTATGTTGTTTCGACAGACTCACCTGCCAGTCCGAGGAAAGAGCAGATGTAGCGAAACTCGAGGCCGTTGCGATACGTCTGGATGGCACCGCAAATGGGAGGAAGAATCATGATCAGGTTGCTGACAGTATTCCCTGTTTCAGAAAGACACCAGAGATGAATCAGAGCCTGGAGATATGACCTGAGGGCTATCTAACGACTGAGGAGCTGAGAATGTCTCAGTGATCAGGTGACATGATGGCAGAGAGAGATCAGTCAGACATTTTATATTGCATGTGATAACTACAAAATGAATAATCTCATTGCACACGTGTCTGCTGCCACAATTATGTGTTGTATTTAAACTGTATTTAAACTGAATTACTGTGCATTTGTTATTTTAAGAAATTAAGTAGATTACATTTACATGAATGGTAAGTGAGTCATTCTTTTGTGACAGATTGTATCACCTTTTTTTTTTAATAAAAATGCATCACAACGTTACAGAATTTCTTGTTCTTGTATCTAAGTGTGATCAAGTCACTTTAGGCGCATATTGTGCTGGGTATATGACATTGCAATCTAATGTGCTACAGACAAAGCAAGCCATAAATCAATTAATCAAGAACAAAATCAGCCATGTTTATTTACTGATGTGCTATTGCACTCTGTTGTAGTGTAGTGGACTCTGTGCTGTTGTCATACTAGGTAGGAAACCTGAGGAGTGGAGATTAATAAAGCCTTAAGAGCGATATTCAAAACTGCAGTCTGTAAGTATGGAAAAGCTAGCATTGAGAAGATATTTGAAAAAATTGAACAGACGCATCTCGCCCCCTCCCAATAAACAACAATAAACAATAAAAGTCATTGTCTGTAGGGGAAAATTCAATTATTAACAGACAGGAAGTGTCTGTAATTAAATGACATCATTAGGGCTTTTTCTTTGCAGACAGCCTGGCAGGTGAATTTATAGATCTAAGTAATCAAACAATGGCAGATTTCCATTTAGCTTCCTCATTCACAGGGTGTATGCTGGCTCACGTCACACTATCCTGATTGACTGAGCCCAACACAGCCATCGTTAACATTATCATTGGCATTGATGAGATGTGCTTTTCCAGCTTGAACGTGTTAAAATGCCTGCGGTGAAAATGGCCTATTGCAAGGGCTACAGACACCAGCTTTTATTTATTGATGGCTATTGAGTAGTGAAGAGGGAACAAATAAACAATAAAAAACAAGGGTGTCTTGGCAGAAATTGAATATACTACTTGTGAGTATGTTTGTATTAATATATAACTGCTTTGAAATAACAATTTTAAAAAAGCCTTAGAAACAGTAGAAGAGTGAAGATAGCTGTGTTTACATCACTTCTCGTGTGTGGTGTAAAGGGAGGAGGTGGAGGAGTCTTCCTTTTGTTGCACTCTGCAGTCTCACCATTAGATGTCACCAATTCTTACACAGTGGACCTCTATGTTCGCCTCAAGGCATTTTCCGTGTTGAACTAGTGGCACTGTTTGTACATGTGCTATGTACTTCCTAGGAGAACATCACATTCACAGGGGAACCTGATAAAACAGCTGAATACCACTCCTTCCCTTGCTCTGTCTGGGTGTGGTGATGTGTAAACAACAATCGAGCTAACCAGGATTTGGGACTGAAGGGTAATAATGATTACTAGTAATTTATAATTCAAATGACACTGCATCTTTATCAGGTAAAAAATGACTGATAAAAGCCAACTGAGTGGACTTTGGATACTGATAATAAAGGCACACAACGACACTAATGCTTTCTTATTTCAATGGCATCTGCAGAAGGTGTGATCAGACGCCCAATGATAAGTGGCAGA
The DNA here is from genome assembly GCF_019176455.1 of Solea senegalensis. Classification (NCBI taxonomy): domain Eukaryota; kingdom Metazoa; phylum Chordata; class Actinopteri; order Pleuronectiformes; family Soleidae; genus Solea; species Solea senegalensis. Next base: position 12,903,555 of record NC_058033.1, read on the forward strand.
CACTTTGAAATGACCTCCCTCTGTTTCTGCTGTTGCCATGTACTGGTGTTTTAAACAAGAGGTTGAAAAAGGATTAAAGCCATGGTGGTGTCTCGTATCTACATGGACAATGCCACATTCCAACTATTGTGCCAAAATACAGAATCACTGTTTAAAAGCCAAATGCTTCTTCTGTGGTTGGAAACAACAATTGAGCTGAGCCAGCATAAGCGTCTGTTGTGCTAACAGAAGCTCCAACTGTCGGTGCTGCCTTCATCCAAACAAGTAGCAGCAGGCCTACTTTTTATGACATGGAAATGAAGTATGTGAATCTTTAAGACAGCATGATAATAGCAAATGGATAATTTCATTCAAACAAAGGTTCAATGTGTTATCTTTATTATGTTTGCGTATCGCAGGGTTTATACAGAGATTCTTAAGTTGAACTTACTACCTTTTTACTACCTTTTTACTACCATCACAATAGTTTTTACTACCAGCACGACTTCAAGCTTCAACTGTAGCAGCTTAAAGTAAATATATATATATGTATATGTATATATATATACACACACACATACATACATATATACAGAGAACCAGAGAGAAAGAGAAAGGGGGAGAGAGAGAGGCTTTGAAGGTGTATGTGAGTGTTTGTGTTAGGGCCAGCGAGAGAGCTACATTGAAGTAAGAGGGAACTCTAACATAGGAGTTGGATTAATCAAGATGTCCCAACCAGCCTTGGTCCATAGGTTTTACTTAATGTCAAAAAGTAACAGTTCCATGACAATTAGAAGACAGACTGGACCTTTTGTAAACACACTTTGAGACACTGTTAAATGCTTAGCAACAGATATTTTGTGAAATGTTGCCTGTCTGTATAGTTTGTGTTTGTTTTGTCCACTGACTTGAAACTGCGTGATAACCTTTACAACCATATTGCCCAGTCCTACAAGAAACCTAAAAAGAATGTAAAGGACGCTAACAGGTTTGATGTTAAGTGTGGATTATGTTCAATGTCAGATAAAGGTGTGGTTTATGTATGTATGTGTGGAATGTTGGACATTTTGGGACGCCAGACACATTTCAGAGTAAACTGGTAATGAATTTGATAATTCATAATTCATTTTGAAAGTGTTGTTTCCCCTTGAATTAAAACAAGTGATTTCTGCTACATAAATGTGAATGTACTATGTTTTTGGCGCCTCTGTGACAGTGAACTGAATATCGGAACATGTGGTCATGTTGTGGTATGGGAAATATCCATCTTTCTTTTTTTATTATTATTTTTTTTACAATCTTATGGCATATATTGGACTAGATAATACATACTACAGCTTAATCGGTGCAATTAACCATTATTTATGTATAAGCATTATCTAGCATTGTGTGCTGTAAACACAACAGCCGTACAGATTATCCAACCCATTTAACCACACAGTGATGAGTCATGAATACGTTTTAACACGTGTCACTGCTAGATAGTGAAAGGTGAACCTGTGCCAAGTTTGTTTAGGGCACTGACAGCTTCTCTATTTTTGCCACAAACTCAAGTTTAAATGTAAGATAATGGTTCCTGATGAACCAGTTTTTATGGAGAGCCAGCTGAGCAGTGAGGCACCAACTGTGTGCATGAAGGAAATGTTTTTTATCAAGTTTCCAGTGGTGGTTTTGAATGACCGGGCACCTTGTGAGGGAAGTAACAGTAATCATGGAGCTAATATCACACACACACACACACAGTGCTAACGTGTCTCTCTGTGGTAACGTTAGCGCACACTTGCTGTAATGTACTGTGCTTCTTCACTATAGGAATATGAATGTAAAGAAAATAAATGGATGCAAAACAGCTCAATACAGACCGAGTCATACAATATCTTCCCGGCAGTCTTTCCTCATTACAGCTCTCACCGTACTTACTAAAATGTATAATACGAGGTAACAGCTAGCTTATACACAGAGAGAGAGACAGTTCACGTCAGCTCAGCAGTGTGACATTGTTGTACGACAGTGCTGTTACAGCTCTCACTTCATGTTTACGTTACAACGCTCAACGTACACACACATACACACACACACACGACAAATTCACTGGCGACAACTTCGCCGACCGCGGTTACGGTTTACTCACAGAATTCCGCGATGTAAGAAGAGACGACATAATTTTCTTCGCACCAATCCAGCGTTGACGTCGGCCGCCCCCAGTATCCTTGTCTGTCTATCGAGGGAGCCATGATGGAAGAAGAAGAAGGAGAAGAAGAAGAGGAGGAGGAGGAGGTGGAGGCTGTGGCTACTAACGGACTACAGTCCCATCACAGCACGAGCTCTGTACGAGCGAGACCTAACGAGACCTCCTACTCATCTTCACGCGGGAAGTCAGCCCACTACGCTCAACTAAACCCTGTACGCAAATACAATGCCCATATTTTATAATCATAAATCGTTATATCAAAAAATATTGATGATTTTCTAAACTATTTACTACTGTTATAATGATTCATGAATCCTTACTTATTTACATTCTGCTTTTTCTACTTTTACACTATTTGCTGCATTTTCTTTCATCCCTTCAGGAATAATTGAATGGGCAGATCAAAGGCAGGCAATGTAAATATGTAGAACACACATCACAACCAAAGGCGTGGACATTCCATTGACTCAGCATATTATCCACTGTATTTTTCAGGAGAAAATACACTGCACATGTCTTAGTTACCTGGGATCAGCATTTCTAATTATAGTGTCCCTCCCGTTTTTTTAATACGCCTACAACATTGCCTACCTACGTACTGTGTTTCGGTCAAGTTTTATGAGTAAAAATCTGAAAAAGGTCAGATTTAATCCAACTCTGTAACAGAATGTGATTTAATCAAACAAAGCAGCATCATAGTGATTTTTCTGTATTTTTTCAGTTTTTTAAACTTAGAAGGCAATAAAATAATAATAATTTAAATAAAACTCACCTAGTATTAAGTGAAGTGTGGTTATACTGAACTTGAATCAAACAATAAACCACTTTAATGATGATCCAAAAAACAAATGTAGATATCTAAAGATGTCTAAAGGTATCTAAATTTCTTTAATATGATAAAAATGTTTTTTCCTCCCCTCTACAAAGGAAATAAAGTACACCAGCAATAATTTGACGAATATGTGTAATGCAGCGATGACAGATGAGGAATGCAGCACAGCAACCCTATGATACCACACCACAGTCCAGGAAACATGACTAACATAAACAGAACGAGATGCACACTGATGATAAAACAACCGTCACAAAAAAAAACAAAAAAAAAGAAAGAGCAGGAGATATGATCTAAATGTGTTGTCTCTGAGGCGATCGCCTCATGACACATTTGCTCACGTATTATCAGACAACCACATACTGCGCTACATACCGAGACCATTAAGTTCAGCCATACAAATATTTAATCATTTAATGATCACTTCCCACTCTACAATTGAACAAATGGTCATGATTGATTAAAGTCACTCATTCTAAATGATGACACATAAAGACTTTCATGACACATACACAAGCTACAACATCCTTGAAATTTAATGCTGTAATTCCAAGTGCATGCATTTATTTCTTCCATAAGTGCAAATGTCCACTAGATGGGGCGATACACTCAGAATCAACATCCTTGCATGCTAACTGATCGTCTCCCCAAATCTCATATTTAATATAATATTTTTGTAGTAGCATTGTGAATTATTAAAACATTGCAGTTTAAATAATTAGAGCATATATTGAGAGACGATGTTTGCCATGCAAGTGTAATGTCATTCAAACTTCATGCTGAAGGAAGTAGGTCTGGCCAGCTGTTCCCACAGCCCCCCCCCTTTTGGTATTATCTCATGTTATTTAGCTGGAAAATCCCACTGGAGGTCGGATCACAAGTGGCCTGCCAAGTTGCCAAGGGCAAAGTTACAAAACATTCAAACATTCATCATATTGAATACAACAAACCAGTTGAATAAGTCGGCATCAGCAAAGAGAAATCCCAGCAACAAGATAACCAGAATTAAGATGACACCTTTTTTCCACATTTTATTGAGAAACACAATTTGTATTCATCCAAAAGTCTTGGTTTCCTTGTTTCCTTCTCTCCTCTTGCAAACCATCTGTCTTCCCTGAATGTGAAACATCTTCAACTTAAGCAAAGTCCAGTCGCCTCACAGCCAACCACAGAATATGACTATGAGGGTTAGGGTTAGGGATGACTGAGAACCTTCACACACAATTTGTATTCGTCAAAATTCATGTGTGCACATGCTCCCGGGAAGACACATATTTTTCCCAATCTGCCTTCATGTGAAATGTTTGCCAGTGGAGATCAGTGCATTCAGCCGAGATGAGTACCAAGAAATACTGCACTCTATAGCTTCTGAGTTTAAATAATAATAATAAAAGACTTAAAAAGGTTTGTGGGGCAATGCGGTTTTAGAGACCAATCAACTTTAACATTTACACCAGTAAATATACTTACTGAACAGGAAGCAACATGAAATCTCTTCAAATGTAAGACTATTGTTTACGTTAGACTCTTAATCTGGCACAGACAGCATTTGTTTTTGGCATTAATCATACTTAATGTAAGTCTTCAATCCATAACATTATGTGCCAATACATAACAACATCATAGTAAGAAATATTCAGCCAAAAAAAACAAAAATGAGTGTGCACTTCCTGTTTGGAGGAATGTTGTTGACGTGGATCAAAGGGAATGCACCTACTGTATTTAATTTCCTGTTTCTCTCAGCGTAGTGCAGTAGAACATCTACACAAACACACACACTCAGATGTCACTAAGGCGTAACACGTGGTCACAATTCATCTCTCATCTTTTCACCCTTTGGCCTGACCATCCTGCCAATAAACAGGATGGAGTTTGTCTTCTGGTCCTTCACCAGGAAGATGAAGGGATGGTCAGCGTAGAACAGTTTCGGGTTTTTCAGCTTGTCTGTGCCAAAGACACTGAGGTCCATTTCATTCCCATCAGTGTCCCATTCCAGGGCAGAGGCATGGAACACGCTGGACAGATAGAGATCCTTTTTCCCAGAAATTTTAGAGAAGTCCGCTTTGGATTTGTTCACAGCCTCTGTCAGGCCCAGCTCCATGAGGTGTTTCTAAAGACAGGCAGAGAAACATACATTCATTTAAGCTTGAAGTATGATCTGGTCATTATAATCCACTTGGTTTCTCGCATTATTTACCTGCAGGTTGTGACTGACTTCCATGCTGACTTTGGGCAGAGATACAGCGACTGCTATCTGCTGCACTTTGCCCATCCACGTATTCAGCTGCTTCTTAGTCAGCAGCTTCTCCACTCTCTCCAGAGACTCCACGTAGTTGGACATGATGAACACCATGGTGGACTTCTTGTGAGCCAGAGGCATGCTCAGGATGGACAGCTTATTGGTCTTATCTTCAAGGAAACCATAGATGCCTATTGGGAAACACATGGAATCTATTAGGAATCTTCATGTAATGCAAGATTTTTTGCCCCAATTTTTCAAATCTGCTGAAACCAGTCGGTTAGTGTGTACTCCAAGTCTTTTCAAAATCGGTAATCGCTGTGAACGTTGTGTAGTGTGACCCCAGATTTAAGCTTAGCATATGGAGTATGGTCTTAGCACTCTTGCCTTTGCCGCAAGAAGACCTGGGTTTGCGACCCAGTCTCCGGGTTCTCTGGTTTCCTCCCACAGTCCAATGACATGCACATTTGGAGATTAGGCAAATTGTCGTTGTCCATAAACTCTGCATGACACCCATTACGGGCTATTGTGTGTCAGAGCTGTGGATTCAGTCTCATAAAAATGTCACATCAAACACATATCTAACATTTCTTTGTTGATCATTGTGGCGAATCAGTGCGTATGTACATCCTTATACGTATAAGTATACCAGGAAGCCGTGTAAATGAGGGCCACGGATGTTCCCTCTGTTGGAATAATTGAGGATATTTTCATTGGTCGCTCGGGTAAAGGGGGACTATGTTCTATTCAGCAACCCTTTACCAGGATATGGAGCAAACAACAATATTAGAAATTTCAGTTTTGCAATGACAGTGAATTAGAATGAGTTTTTTTTACAAACCTGATGTTCTAGTTTGACTGGTAAACTCCGAATAATTAAGACAGAGGTGGCTGCTTGCGTCTGGAATGCCCTGACCTGGCACATTAGATGCGCCCAGACGTAAAGAAAACCTACCGCTGTATTACTCCATGGTGTTTAACACAGGTTGAGCTGGACTCCCATTGTACATTACTTTGGTTACCTCGGTTGTTTGTTTGTTTTTTAAAATGTGCTTTATAAATAAATGTGGACATTCAAAAGAAAAGCATCAGATAAATAAATGATATAGTTCTCCATGCAAGGAACAGGGAGTGATTTTGGACACATGCCAGGACAGTATTGCTCGGCGCCAAAAATAGCTTGGCACGAACCACCGTCAAACAAAACAATGAACTGTTGTTTTTACACTTTGGCCCGAGTAACGATTAAACAATCAAGATATGGCATTTTAATAAAGAAGCTGGATGGTGAAAAGAGTCAGTAATTGTTTACACCTGATTCCAATCAAGGTGTTGAACCAGTTGATGGTCATAATCTTACGTAAGCGAGGTAGTAATCTCCTCATCTAACCCACCTGTACGATGCATCATCTCTATTGAGACTGTGTAGCCGTGGGACACCATGAATCCACGCTTGTCCACCATCTTATGATGGAACTGCTCGTTCCAGTGAGCTGTGAGGAACAAAAGAAAAAAAAACACACAACTTTAAATGATTTAAATGAATCATAATGTGGATGTAGTCAATACAGATTTGAATGACTCACGTTTGAAAAACATCGCGTTGACGATCATTGCCCCGTCGGTCTTCTCTACGTCCTTGGTGACCTCGGGCAGTTTGCCGTCTGTACAGTTGGCGGCCCACTCGTTGATGGCGTTCACGGCTCCCTTCTTGTCTTTGAAGTTGATCTTGGAGTTGTCGCAGTTGTAGTGTTTTTTGCTGTTCTTGACAAACTCGTCCACAAACTTGACAGAGCTGGGACCGTACAGGCGGTTGCTGATCTTCCACGTGACATTTCGCGCCTTGGGGTCGCTCACCTCACTGAGAAGTTCCGCCAGGCCGGAGTGCAGCTGCTCATCTTTAACTTTGGCTGCGTTCAGAATGGTTTTCACCTGAGAGGCAGTGGAGGCTTTTCCACCGAGCGCCACCAAACCCAGAGAGGAGGCCACCACTACAGGGGATATGAGGATGTTCTCAGTGTTTTTGTCCTTTGCCATTTTTTGGTACAGGCTGAAAGCCAGGGTTGCACTATTGTTAGCCAGGATGTTAGCATGGTTACTGAGGACCTTGTCTTTTGATGCAGAGGTGGCAGCTGAGGCTGAGGAGACCAGGACGACCAGGAGGACAATGTCTGTCGCCCACATGTTGTAACGCTAATTGGGGGAAACACATGAAAGGCCATTAAGTGACAATCCGATGCTATGTTATATCTGATCCAAGAAGATGGGTGATCTTTTCTTGATATTAAAACCTAAAACAAGCCCAATTTGTGCTAAAGTAACTAATTTCTCTGTTTTTTTTTAAAATAACAGCAAGCAGAGCAGATTTAACCATGCCGTTAAGAGTTCTCCTAAAAAGCCTGTGAGCAACACATAACAGCCACGTAGACAGCTATTGGTGCAGCCACAATAGTCAGTCAGAGCTGAGTGATGTCACAGTCTGCTAACCCAAAAGATTTAAGATTTCAGAAAGTGTCTCTTTGTGGGTATAATTGTGGTGAATACTGATTCCTGGTATGGTAGAAATAACCGCATGCAGACATGGACACACAACAGCACATGTGTGTAGAGGCAAAACTGTGCTACGAGATGAGAAGATCAGGATTTTGGACTTTTAAAAAGGTTAGGCTAGTGATAACGTGCCTGGCTGGAGGAGCGTTTCAGTCATTCCGGACATGTTTGTGCAGGCTCACCAAGTCTCAAAGCCAAAACAGAGAGAGATGCAGTGATGATAACTGACCTCATTATCTGAAGTATTCTTACCTTGATGTTTTTAGTGATGTGTTTTTGGTAGCAACTATTAAAAATGTCATGTGACTATTTCAAATGGCCTTAAATGATACATTTTTCATTCATATTCTCCAGGAACTTTCATGGTGCAGTTTTGTTGAATTGAGATCACTCACATGTTAAGTCTATAACACAGGAAGTTAGGAAATATTTTACTTTAATGTGGAAATCATCAGTAACTGGCGCTTAAGTAAACTGCATGATCACACATGGAATCAGGTCAAAAGTTGTTGCCACAGTTTTTAATTTGTTTTTTGAATGAAAATGAATTAAAAAAGTGTTTGTAATCTGGTGTGTTTCTTTATTTTAAAACCTACCAAACACCTCACTGCCTTCAAACCACGAAGGATTTTTAACTGCATATCACAGATCTGACTTTGTGGCCTCTTTTCACATGCCTGGGCATTTCCCACCAGTGCTCAGGATACTCTCCCTGCCCCCAACTCCCACAACTTTTCCTTACCTTATTAGGTTCCTCCAGTAAAATTCAGCTTGCCGTCCTTCAGCTGCAACTCTGATCTCGTCTGTAAGAAGTTTATGTGTGTGATGGCTGACAACAGAACTTTACACCCACACACACACAGTTGCAAGATGTGTCAGTCCTGGTTTTCAGAGCATGAAAATCACTGCCCTGGAATCTTGTTTCCAAGCCTGATCCCACCCCCATAGTATCCAGGGACACAGAGGGAAAAGAATCCTCCCCCTCCGGGTCCTAAATCCTGAGACTGAAGCTCAGCTGGAGCACTGACACTAAACAACCCAGTGACCCATATTATGTACTAATGAAGTTTGTACTGAAGCACTCTTTTCTCATCTATTGTGATGAAAGTTGCATTTGTAAAGTAAAGTGAAAGATCATTTACTTTAACTTTTTGTCATACAGTCGTGATTTTATTTTGTATTTGGGCACGAGATAACTGTCAGGGCTAATAAGTAGAGTCTTATTTACTCCTACTTTATTGTCATCCTATAATTACAGGCTGAGCCCAGCTTAGGTGGTGCATGGTATGTGCCAGAGCCTGATCTCTATAGAACTGACCGTAAAATGAAATGTTTCTTGAAAGTCACCAGACAGCAGAATGACCTAGACATAACCTCTGGCTACATATCTCATAGCTGAGAGTTGCATAACTAACAGGAGCTGCACCGTCTCAGAGATGTGGTTTGACGAGATTGGCATACTACGATGTTGTGTCTTGTAACCTGTTCCATGATCATGTGATGTCTCTGGCTCTTTATAATAGTAGTAACTTTATTCATCCGAACCTCATTAAGAATAAAGTAGCCACTTACATGAATATGGTGACAACAATTCAGCTTTAACAGTTCAGTTCTCTTATGTATGAAAATGATATGGATGGAGAGTGTGTGGGAACTGCATGCTCTGGTTTAATTTTTCCCATGAATGCTTCCTTTTCTTCTTCCTGGTGTTGCGTGTGTATCCTCCTCCTCCTCCTCCTGCTGCTGCTCCTGCAGACGCCTTGTGTTTACACGTGGCTCAGACAGAAGGAAGTTACAGGGTGAGCGGATGTATGTCCGGTCTTTTTACACTGCTCCTGTTCTCCAGAACTTCTGTGCAGCTATTGAGATGCACTTAGAGCCTGACAGGGGGGGCATTTTATGAGTATTGTATGTCACTGTAGGCAATTAAACATGCAATAAATGTTTCTCTCTCTTTCAGATCAAAGTCTGAACATCCTAAAATATTCTAAAGAGCTTCCATGGTTTCCTCCCAGTCCAAAAGACATGCAGATGTTGGCCTGTCGCCCATAGAATGGCCTCAATTCACTGTATGTCTGCTGAGATTAGCACCAGCATCCCCATGACCCTCATGTGGAGGATAAAGCTGTGGATAACTAATGAATGAATCATGATAAAAATGACCATGTTGGAGCATAATTGAGAAGCCTTATATTATGTTACATGTTTGCATATGTCATAAAATATGAATAAAACAAATGTTCAGATGTTTCTGTACAATACTAAGAATATTCGTTTTAACTATTTTAGTAAAAGAGAAGACTTTTTTTTTTTTTTTTAAAGTTAATACCCATCTGCAATAACTCCAAGGCCCACCATTTACCAGCAAACCACACTTCAGGAAGCATTTTTGTGGATGAATTTGATGTTAAACCAGGTAAATACAAATGTTGGCGATGAAAAATTTGTGTCACTCAAGAGGCTATAGATAAATAAAAAAATAACATTGAAAACTTGGCTTTTTTTGTCACTGGAAGAATTAAAAAAATAATAATTTTCTTCATTTAAAGTCATGGATTGCCATTTCACTTGATCATATTTGGCCAGTCCACCTGGACACTTAAGTTTGTATTGTAATGTCACATAAAATGTCACAGTTACAAACTCAATTCATATACAGTATTGTCTCATAAAGAACATGTGTTTGCAGTCACTGATGAGCAGTGTGCACAGACGCCCTCTGATGGAATAAACAGTAACTTGTATTAATGTTTTTGAAAGTTATTCCCATGACCACTAGAGGGCTCTAAAGAGACAAAATGGCATTGTCCCTCACTACTGTTACAGTAAGTGTTATTGCCTCAATGCCTATCATAATTAACCAATCGGATTAAAATGACATTTAAATTTAAATGTATTTAAATTAAGCTGTTATGAGTCAAACTCTACTGTGTTAATAAATCAAGATGTTAATTCTAGATGTCAAGAATGAGGTTTTCTCCTCAGTACATATTTTGCAATAGTATCCACACTCCACTGACATGTACACATCCTGGCTGTTCATCAAAGAAACATCACAGGAGAGCAAGAGAACTTTTGTCATTGGAGCGCCGTCACTGCCATGGCTAAATTGTTAAGGATTAAAGGGATCTGACGTAATTACCCCAGGCCAAGGGTTAATCTCTGACTGCTGGGCCTGGAATAGATCTCTTACAAAAGCTACTCCTCTGCTCTTGCCTGTTTGCCAGGTGTTTGGAGAGCAATATTCCTTGAACTCATTGGTATTTTTGTTCAAGTTGTCGTGTAGTGTGTAACCTTTGAACATAAACAAATGTCCATTAAATGAGTTCACACAATGCAGTGTTTTGTTTTCACACAGGGCTGATGCATTTCACATCACAGCATCATGGTGGAAGATTTTACACACTGGAGCTTTAATCTCTCCCTGCTCTTACATCAGCACTTTTTGAGCAGTGGAAACTCTCCTTCACGGCGTGAAACTGCACCAGTCCTGTCCAAATGTGCTCACCCTCCTTCGCCTCTGTGCACCTGCTGCTTGGTAAATTCCAGGAAACATCAGCATTCCCTGGAGAAGAGGCCAACACTAACCCGGCCTCCACGGTAACTTTGGGCCCCCCGTGTCCTGCTGAGAGCTTTAATTAAATGACTGTATTTTTCTTGCACCCCCTCTTTGATCTGTCCTCCCTGCCATCCCCACCCACACTCCGAAACCTGCGCCATGCTTGAGTTAACCCACTCAAAACATCCTGGTCACAAGTGACATTACTAAGATGTGTAAGATCTTTTAAACAAGGCTGGAGACGGTGGACAGGAAGCGCTACGACTCTCTGTTGAGTCCATATAACGTAATGTCCATGCTGCCAAATGTATGACAGAAGCTTTATGTTGGAGAATTTCACGTCTTCATTACAAGTAAAAAAAAGTCTGTTCTGGTAGTTAATGTGTCAAGAAAGTTCTCAAAACAAACATCTGACAGCTTGAAACAGATTTATTATGTCAGATTAAATTTCAGCCTTTTATTCTGAGACTGTCTATTTCCACCCTGCTGTAAAATATTTGAATTAATCCTGTATGCAAGAGCAGTCTGGTTATGATTTGCACATTTAAAATATTTAGCAAGGTTGTTGCCCTTTAATAACATAATAATTATTAATAATTTACACAAACCTCACAGGTCAACCTTTTAAAAGAAGAGTCTCCAACTGCTGTAGATACTGTTGTTGGAAACTCACTGAAAATGCAGGTATAGTGTTCATAACAACATAAAATAATACTATCTAGATACAATAACGAGGGAATTGGTCAACCATGGATTTCATAACGCACTGGCGCGAAACATTACACCACACTGTTTCGTGAAAGGGTGTTGCAACAAGCTACAGTAAATAAAGCCCACTGAGAGGGATCATTTTCCTCACTTCCACAGCAAAGACAGTTTTGTGAGGACTCTGGATTCTGTTATTTGCTATATGTACAGGAGACTGCAGTAAACACCATGGTTGCAAACCCCCACAAAGGCCTCATGCCACTATAATTTACTACTTCTTTATTTTCAAAGTAGCAACCATAGTTCAAAAAGTTGGAAAAGTTGGATTCATATTACAAAATTTTCATTTGACAAAATGACAAGCATTTCAGCTTCATATCAGAAGTTATCTGCATCCATACGGACATATTTACATGTGAAACACCCGACTGTTTGTATAATGGTCAAATGGAATAAGCTTTTCCTTTTATGAGGCCAATAACAGGGTGAAACTGAAAGTAAACATTCTTGGAGCTTTTCATTCACAGCTGATAATGGATAAAGGAAGCAAACAAAGGTAGCGACAACATCATTGTTTATCACAGTTTCTCAGTTTCTACGAGAACAAAGTCAGTTGTGTTTTCAGGGTTTTTCATTTTCAGGATTACGTATCTGACCAATACGGGAGCTGGTCTCAGTCTTAATGACATTTTCAATCACTGCAACTACTGTAGTAGTCTAGGTTATCCTGTCTGTGAATTTATCTGGTGCTTTCCTCTGACCCCTGCTGTTTCCAAGCTGTATATTAGGTCTTATCTCTCTCTCTCGGGTCATCAGGCAGGAAGGAGACCATGCAGTCTCAGACTCCTCCATCACCTCCCTTGTTTGATCAACTATATCATTTTTTAATATTCTGCAATCTTCATAATTCTATTGAATTTGTGCTCTGTGGTTTCTCTTATTTTTCCCCATGTACAATGCTTTTTGTACAATGCTCTTTCGATGTGAGGGCTACAGTGGCCTGGAAGTGCAAACCATTATTTACAAAACATGCAAACCTTTTTACAAAGCTATTTAACATACACACTGCCAAGACAAGGCTTGTGGAATGACAATAAATGTCTATTTCATCTTATAGAATGAACTAATACAGTGAACGCTATGGCAAAACTTTGATATTAGTAAAAAAAACAAAGTCAGTGGCTCTTATTTTGAAAGACCAGGTTGAAAGGAAGCGGTGCTATATAAGATTGGCTGAGTGACTGTGTATAAAGAAACATCCAGGTCAACCGGTCACTATTTTGCATCTGTTTTGTTCATAGCAGAACAACAACTGTGAAATTTGTTTCGGGAATTGTGAGTTTCACATTTTGTAATAATGGTTTGCACTTCCAGGCCACCATGGAGGGTCTCAGGAGAGACTGTAAAGCCCTTCATATAAATAAAAATGACTTGACTTGTCTGTAAAATGAAGAATCTGTGCATTTAAAATAACAATACTAATTTAGGTGGCCCTTAAAGTTCCTTGAAACGCCCCTGGGGGGGGGAAAAACACACTGTTGGGAGCATTTCAGAATCACCACAGTGAGCAGTGGTGCAGGTCCATTTACCTGAGACAAAGTCTCCGTGTGCACACTAAAGGAAACACCGGTCACTGAAACACTGGTGCGAGTGTGTTGTGTTGAAAAACTGGCCACCTTTTTACAGTGTGCTGCACAGCTCCGCCCACACGGTGTCGGACGGATTAGAGTCTTCTAAACTGTGCTCCAGCAGCACTGACGGTCCGTGTGGCTTCTCCTCACTCAGAGATGATCCTCTCATTGATCATAACAGTCACTGTTTTCATTTGAACGCGCTGCGTAAAAAGGGGGGTGCGTGCGTGCGTGCGTGCTGCTGCTGCTGCTGCTCCACGGACATCTTGGGCCGATCGTGTTTTCTCTGCGGGAAACTTTACACGCACTTGTTACAATAAAGCCATAAAGTTCAGCGGCAAAAGGAAAAAAAACAACAACAACAACAGACAGTTATGTCAACACGGTAACGGGACGCTGGTGACGTTTTCCGCGGCGTGGGATCAAAACAGTCTTCAGTGGATCAGTGGAGGTGAGTTTGTGCGCACTTTATCGGATTAGCGTCATCAAACCTAATCCATGTAACTGTCACCTGGCACTGGGCTTTGTTTTGCCATCACTTTTGTTGACTTTTCATAAAGTGTGAACATTTACCACTCTGTTGTCTGATGTGTTTATTTATGCATGGGCTTATGGTTCTCAAACTGTGGTGCGTGTCCCGCCAGTGGTACGTGAGCTTCTTCTGGTGATACTGGAGAAAATACTGTTCTACTGTGTATATACCAGGGTCCTGTGAAAGGTCCGTCGCTGACTTTGCTCGACCTGTTTACAGTAAGGGTGGGAATCACAGTGTGGAGTGACACATGGTCCACGATACCAATAATATCACGATACGTATTGCAAGACAATCACATAGTGATACATCGCGATATCTGTCTGACTGAAGAAAACAAAACCTTAACACAACAAGATAAAAGTCCGCACTTTTAACTTGTCGTGTTAACGTTTTGTTGACTTTTCTATTTATTCACATAACATGGAGAACAAAGTGCATAAAGTCTATGTATTGAATGTGGATGGAGCATCTCTTAAGGTAAACTACCTTTTCTTGGCCGTGTAACTTCCTGCCCTAGTTTCCCTCGTTCATTTGAACAGCGCCACCTTGAGGAGACATGAAGTAGCGAGTGAAACCAGCGGAGGGCCTTCATTTGTTCATTAAAATAACAATATTTGGTATGGATTATCATATCGCATGAGGAAAGACAACGATATATCACCAAATTGATATTTTGACCCACCTCTAATTTATATTACTGTATTTTAACCTTGGTGTTACTGCAAGAGCTCAGTATTTTCTCAGGTGGTACTTGGTATTAAAACGTTTGAGAACCAATGATGTAGAGCACATGAGGGAAGAGTCAGGTGGATAGAGAGGATGTGGGTGTACATTCGTCATATTTCTCCATCAAACAAACTCCATAGTTTGCGATTTCCTGATCCTCCGCGTGGTAGAAAGATGTTTCCCGAGCTTCTTCACTGAACTGAATATTCTTCGTTTTTACTTTGTTACAGATTACACAGGCAGCAATGTCAATGTGTGGAAGGACATAAAGATGACAAAGGCTGGTCTGATCCTTTGGGCTGCAACAATTAATCTATTAAATTGTTGCTAGGTTGGTGTTGTAGGTCAACAACAGTTGACATCCGTAATATTGCATTACTGCCTTCTTCTTAATTCTTTTAAAAAAACAACAAACATTTTGTGATTTCAGATTTAGAGGTACAGTGTGCAACTTTTAGGAGGTTTTATTGAAATTGAAAATACAACCCATGAATATGTTCATATAAGTATATCACTGCTTTCAAAAATAAATATCGCTTGGTTTTTGTAGCTTTAGAATGTATTTATAGGAACCATAGGCAAAGGCTTGTGTCACCATGTTTCTACAGCAACAGTGTGGCAGATAACAGATAATTAAGTGAAAAAGAGTCATAACTCCTTCCTTTCTCGTATGCAAAGGCCACCGTTGCTCCCTGGTGTGCTTGGGAGGGGCAAGAGGAGTTTTTCATTTGTTACAATCTCCCGTCTCACCAGTAGATGTCGCTAATTCTCACACAATACCTTTAAAGGTAAATATTGTCTTTCCCCACCATTTTGGACCAAGTACTGAACCCTTCGTGCTGACATAGCATGGATCTGTGCCACAGCTGCACCCTTGGTAAATTGTGGTGGGAATAATACACTCCTTATATGGACATACTAGGGGTGTGTGTTTATCGATCTTGTCTATATTTTCGTTGAGTTGTTGTTGAGTCAAAATTGTGATTCATTTTATATCGCATATTTCATTAATGAAGTGGGAGTAGTGATAATTGTGCAGAAGTCACAAAATAGACTATTTTTCTTCTATTTTTGTTTGTGAAAAACGAGCCAAGCGAACATTGAGATGGTGCCGTATTTCCAAAATTCACAAATTCAATCAGATTTTAAAAAATGTGAGTACTTTTTGCTGGAAAAAAGGATATAAGACGCTCTATGTTGCACGTTCGTATAGCCTCTGTATGTACGTTTTAACAAAGTAATGGGGGGAAAAAGCACCCTGAATTCTCCATGTTCTAAGGGTTAATAGATTCATGGACAAAATAACTGCCAAATGAATCAGTCATTAAAATGACGGAGTTATTTCAATCTGACTCCATCTCCCATCATGCATTTAACCCTCAGATGACAGAGACCATTTTGTGTGAAATGGTAAACTGAGTGGAGGAGGTGGACAGAAGTGTATTAGTTGATTTAATTCTAATTATTATAATGTGGCATTATCCTTGTATGCACTTTTTCATGGTGTGTGGTGTGATTATCTAACAGCTGGCGTTCTGTATACAAACATTTTTGGCATCTAAATGGTGACATCATCATCATCGTCATCATTTTTACTCGGCAAACGGATCTAGCTGTAATTACATTGCTCTGTCCTTTTTTGTCCTCCCCGATCTGATTAGTAGAAGACGCACAGCATGTGACCGTAGCAGTTTTCTTTCATCTCTATCTGTACACGGGGCCTTCCTGCAGTTATCTGTCAGACTCGGCGGTAAATCATCTTTAATGAAACAGAGAGCGGCGCTGCTCGGCTGATGGTGTGCAGGGCACAGAGAGCAGGTCTCATAAGCGGAACCGGGTCTTCGGGGCACCTGATGGACACACAAGCTCAGGATAAGCTTTCCCCGCAGCTTTGTTTGCAGTCCTCCTCATACCTCCTCCCTCCACGTGGATAATGAGCACATGACACTAGTGGAAACTCTATTTTTGGCTAAATCAACTAAATGATGAAGGATATTATTAATGCATGCAAATATGAAATTCTATAACGATGGAAGCGCGGAAGGAGGTGACAGTGACCGAGGTGTGAAGCTAATAATAGACACAAGATACGACGTGGCAGTTGGTCAGTCGACTGTGATTTAGTGGCTTATTGTATTATAATTCAATGAGCACATGGTTTTAACGCAGGGAACTTTGGCACAGCGAGGTGCCTGCTGCCTCATTGGTTCGATGACAGTTTAACTAGCTTACTCCTCTGGAAGCTGGCAAGGAAGCGAGGAGAGTAGTAAAGCCTTCTTAGGTAAATGTCAGGTTCATGAGAGGAAACTGGCATGAAGCCAGCAGAATGAAAGGCCAATGGAAAGTCCACAACAGAGAGAGAGCGAGGGAGAGTTCTGTCAAACATGCAGGCTGAACACTGAAAGTACGTTTGAATAATTTGACCAAAAACACACACACCCTCAAAGATTCTGACATGAATTCCCACAGTAGAACTGGCAGTGGATGCAGCGCTCTGTGTAGCCTGATAGCTTTGATGGCATTGCTATTTATTTCCCATTCTGTGAAATGCACTTTGAGAAGTTCAAGGATCATTATGTGACAAATATTTATCTCTTTTTTTTTTTTATATCGTCATACATTTTTAAAGAGAAACAATAGTTACAGCTAGTACTGTACATTAATTTTTTTTGTTTTATGCTCTTTGGGGCTGTTTTTCAAAGTGGAAAAGGTTATTGCTAGTACCTCAGATTCTGTTTTTTTCTGGACTTTTCACTGTGCCTTACATCCATTTGTGCTGGTTTTGGATTTTTCATCACCTTCCACTAACTGGCTGCACAAAATGTCTTGGTATGCTGAAGCATTAACATTGTCCTTCATTAGAGATAAGGGCCCTGATTGAAACACCTGAATTCAGTACAGGTGTGGCCACATACCTTTGTTCATATTAAACATTGTACTGATATTAAAGAACTTTATGTTCACGCACTCATATTCTACCACTTTATCCTCCACATGAGCAAAGTGACTTTACTCGGCCTGTAACAGGATAAAACTAAAAGATACAATAGAATTTCCATAAAATAAAAATTGTCAGCAATAAAGTTCTTGCTATGGCCAACACTGCTGACTCATCACAGCCCAGTTACTGCAGCAAAATAAACCAAGGATGTGTCGTGGAACAGTGTACAAAACATCAGGTAAATGCAGGTTCCTCAGAATTTACATTCACCCATGTGAACAGCTTTTATGCACAGTCATGTCTCAACTGTGTTTATGCATGTTCACTGTGGTTACACTGTAAATATAACGTGTTCAATTCAATACAAAAACACATCATTCTTCAACCAAAAGGGCAGGTGATAAGATGTCTTAAATACACAAACACAAACAAGATATTCCTTTTAAAGGATTGTTTATTTACTTTATAATGACAAGGGTTGACCCTTATCCAAAATCCAGGAAAACTCTGCCTTTCACTTTCCGGTAACAGTTCCATGTTTACTTAGATCTCTGTAATGATAGAGTCGTTTCAAGCAGAAATCCTTGCCTTTGTTCCTCTGATCACACGCAGTGGCACAGGTTTGGTTCTCTCCATTTCATGCTGTCATTGTTCTAAGGGGATGTTGTTTTTATTTAAAACCTTTATTAGACAGGATGGATTGTAGTGCGAAAGCAGTGATTTGGAAGTGATTTGATTTACGTCAAAAAAAGATGTTGCAACAGCAACATTTCGTTATTCTGCTCCTTAAAAAAAATGCAGTAACTTCAGCAGTTCGATGGGATAAATTGTTCTTGTCTCCACCCACCGCTGTGCTGCTGCTCAATTACGCACAAACGCTCCCTCAGTCAGGTCTGATAGTCTTGCTTGTCACAGCCTGTATTCATGTGAAGGAACTGCTGCATACAAATAATGTGACATTGTTCATGAAGATTATACAGAAGAGGATTAGGGCCACATTGTGTAAACAAAACAGAATTCTATGAAAAAAGTTAGCATATTGCTCCAGATACAAAAGAAATAAAAAAATATATATTTAAAATGTTCTAAAAACCCATATCTCTGAGCTCAAATGCTTCATAAAGGTGATGGTCTCAGCTCTTTCCTGCACTCTAAGTTTTATTTACTGAACAAAAAAGCAAAATATGGGAAGCATGTTTTCCATATTTATGTTACATGAGTAAAAGAGAGTTATTCTCCAGCTCATATTCATGTCCATAACTCCTCATTCGGATGCCCTTAGCTCTGTAATATAATATAAGCACCTTGGGTAGAAAGACACAGAGTTAATGAACCGTCATGGCTGAATTAAAGCACCAGCAGTGATTTCAACTCTCGTTGGCCCCTCGTTTGAGGACAGGGTCAGGATGTGAAAGCTGGACGTCTGCCAACGCCTGGGAATTCAGGAGAGGGTTTCCTGAGGCCGGGGAGTTCCCACGTATTCACTCGTCAACTGTTAAAGGGTGCTGGATATACTGTTTTAAAGACTGTTGTAGAGATTAAGGTTAGCAATGATTCATAAACATAGACACTCCTGCTTATCCCCTGAGAAAAATAAACCCTGGAGTGAACGTACAGTGTGGGATACAGTTACTGGAACACGTGACATCTGAAAGTTGTATAGTCTAAACCTTTTTTGCAATGTTCTCAGGACATTCCAGTGTGTTTTTGATGGAAATGATGTTGTGATGATATGAGGACACAAAAAAGATCTTTTTCTAGCTCTGCTCAGGTTCCCTTTGTCCCTTTGTGCGGAATCCTAGCCACACTTTGCCCAAACCTAACCCCAGTTGTTTGGTCCGTAAAATGTCAGAAAATGTCGGTCGGTGTTTACCAAACCCGGAAATTATGATGATCTCAAATGTCTTGTTTGGTCCACAAACCAAAAATGATTTAGTGATCTATGGAAGCACAGAAGCCAGACGATATTCACATTTAAGAAGCTGAACAATCCGAACACTTATTGCAGAAGCAGCTTAGATAAGGTAGAAAAAAAAATATGAGTAATGACATTTTATTGATGTTATACAAACTAAATTAGATATAAAATAGAAATAGATTAAAATAGTAATTTTTATTTTTATTTCAGAGACAAGTAAACAAGATTACCACGTTTTCTTCTCATTAAAAAAGGGATACATTCAGTGGTATATTTTTTGTCATTCTTTTGGTCTTAAAAATGTCCGTGCCCATTAACCTTTGTGTTTCAGAAAGTATTGACAGTGTAAGCCCGTGCACAGGCCACAGACAGACAGACAGACAGATTAAGCCTGCTCCTACTTTCATGTTGTCATTTCTCTGCTCAGAAGTAAAGGACAAAGGAGCAGTCTGTTTTTGTTTGGGAACCCGTTGACTAGGAAACACGCGCTTCTCCTCCTTCATCTGACTTTCATTGTCTCCTGCTATCACATAAAGATAACGAATAAGAAAAGCTCAGCGTGTCACTGCAACCGACATTGTTGCCTAAGTAGGAAGTGTGAGTATGTGTCTCTCTGGCGAGCTTCATGGTCATGGACTGGTCATGGACTGGTCCAGGGTTAGTGTGGCGTGAGAGTGCAGCATCAGAGGTGTGTTCTTCCTCCATCATCTCTTTTCATGAAACTTTACACCAAAGAGACCTCCAATATCATTGTTTCAGAGTTTGAATATCGGAGTGTATTTGCCGTGTGATTACTAGATTGAAACAATTCTTTCTCGTAATAGAAAAACAAAAATGTTTCATCTCTGTTTGCTCCGCGGCAAGAATGTTCACAGTTCGAATCCCATGTTTAACTGTTCTCTTTGTGTCCAATGTAGATCCTGGTTAGGTTCACTGGAGATTTACTGCACGTGGGAAATTGATTGTGTATGATTGTCCTGTGAGAACCTGGTGACCTGATGTATAAATAAATGAATAACTGAATGTATCATCAGCATGCTCATATTGACCATGCTATATTTTGCTGTCCTAAAATCAACAAAGAAATCTACGTACCGCATTTTAATCAACTGTATATTTTCTTAATTGCCGCATAAATTATAGAATTTGTGCATAAAATGACCAGAAATCTCATTGTTGCCATCTACTGGTGGTGTCAGGTTTGAATGTGTGAATTCGAGCTGCAACTAACGATTATTTTCATCATTCATCAATCTGTGGATTATTTCCTTGACTAATGGAGTATTTGTTTGGTCCATACAATGTCAGAAAACGTTGACAAATGTTGATCGGTGTTTACTAAACCTGGAAATTGAAATGATGCTGTCCTGTTTTGTCCACAAACCAAGAATTTGGAGCAATGAAACCAGAAGATTTTCACATTTAAGAAGCTAAACAATCATGATTTAATTGATTTAATGATTTAAAAAAATAAAAAAACAAACAAACAATGACCTATGACTTATCAAAAATAATTAATAATCGAGTAGTCGAATAATGGGACAAATGCTATCACACATTTGGACAACATAGCAAGTCATTATGTGTAGTTTAGCATATGGAAAAGAAGAATGAGTGATTCATCCCTCACAAAAGCCGTCATTTTACAGCCAAAAAATGAAATGCATACCTTGGAGTATCTTTCGACATGAATCCCATACATTATTGCAGGTTACGTGAACTCAAAAACATGCAGTCTGAAAATGCAACGTGAAAAAAACCTACCCACCGTATTTATGATAAACAACGCCATCCTGTGCCAAGACATTTTTACCTGCTACAAAGACAAAACACTTCTCTCCGTGACAGGAGTGACTTTTTGTTTTAAACCAGAGTTCTTTTTGTTCCAGAATGAACTTACACCTATAGACACAAATGCCTATTTACCAGCATCCCGCCGTCATAAATCCCCAGATAGCTAAGGGCTGACTGTCAAACATGTTATTATGTCAATGTCTGAGACATGACTCACGATTGAATTGCGTGTTGACTTCCTTTCATGGGTGTTGTTACTCTAAACAAGGCCCCAGGGCTTACGACACGTTCACTGTGTTTTGTAAAAATACACCTCAGCGGCGTGACGTGACTCGGCGTGTTGATGAAAAGTGTAATTGCATGTGCCGAGATGGGGCTAATTTGTCCTGCTTAGTAACACTCTGTCCCTGTTCCTGTGCACAGGTTCCCCAGTCCTGTGTGGGATGTTAACGGACTGGTGGTGCATTGAGGCTGAAGGAGCATGGTGAAGCACCAACCCTTACAGGTCTACGAGAAGCAGGTCTTTGTCTCCTTTGTCACCGGGATCTATGGTTGCCGCTGGAAACGCTACCAGCGTTCCCAAGACGACAGCTCCAAGGTAAGAAGCGTTTGTGATCTCTGATGACGGAGATCGTCATAGCAATCAGATCTTTCAGGTTTACCAATCAAATCTTTGCTTTATTGTATGATTAGTGTCACAAATGTTCTGTGTTACGGAACTGTAATTGTTCATATGAAGATGACACGTACAGATCTATTTTTTTTGATGAAAATGATCAAACAAAAGACTCCAGAGGCATCAAATACAGAGATCCTTTAGTGAAGAAAGTAGACACAGTGGGTTGTTCACTGTAAATAGTGAACATGTGGATAAATGAGAGGCTGATGATGAGTGTGCACAGTTCTGCTGCGCTGCACTGAAACCTGACGTAATCTCCGAGATTAAATGATTTGTTGTGGTTCTGAAGGCCAAGAACAAGGTCTCTGTGAAAGGCAACAAAAAACGTCAGCATTGCATTTACATTTACACAGTCTTGTATAAAGTACCTAAAAAGGGTAGAAGTAAAGCTCTTAAGTTATATGATATTTACTGTACTTAAATATCAAAAGTCATTTTCTGATATCAAATGTACTTAAGTTTTGGAAGTAAATGTATTAAAAAATACATGAGGGGTAAGGATTGAGCCATGGTGACTCAGTGGTAGAAGGTTGTGGGTTCAATTCCTGGCTCTGCTCGTCATTTTGTGTCCTTGAGCAAGACGCTAAACCCCATGTTGAAGCGTACTGTTCCAAACCGAACCATGCCACGATGATACATTACACTAAGAACCGCATAAAGACGTGGTCCTCTTACTTTAGAAATACCCTTATGAATCTTAATTCCATTTCAAAAGAACACTACTGTATTTGATTTTCATCTCATACAATCCTGACTCACGTCTTCTGCTAACTAGGCAAAAAAACTTCCCTCTGATACACAGCAAACAGCAACAGCTCAGTGTTTGAATGTGTAAATCACATCCAGATGACCAGCTGTGTTGGGCAGACACATTTACTGCGGCGGGAGGTCTTATCACAAAGAGCCAGTGGCTCGGACATAAACGATTCCATTGACAAAATGTGTGAATCAGGCACACAGCTGCCACACAAGAGAGACGAGGAGAGAGACGAGGAGAGAGACGAGGAGAGAGACGAGGCGAGAGACGAGGCGAGAGACGAGGCGAGAGACGAGGCGAGAGGCTGCTCATCGCGCACCCAAATGCTGTCCGTTTACACTGCTGCACAGTGATGTGAGACGTTTACAGACAGTCAGTGTTCAATTGTGTGGTTTGTTTAGTACATTCCATCTCATAGTCTACAGTAGAGCTGCAATGATTAATCGCTGAATTTGATTATGATTAATCAAATGATTAATTTGATTAATCACATGATTAATGACATGATTAACACAAGATTTCTGATTGTTTAAGCTTCTTAAATGTGAATATTTTCTTCATTTCTTTGCTCTTGATAACAAAGAAATCATTAAAAGTCAATCATTTTGGTTTGTGGACAAAACAAGACATTTGAGAACATCATCATTTCCAGGTTTGACGAAACACCGATCAACATTTTTTAATGCGTCCTTCTCATTACCGTAACTCCTAGACCGTTTGCCATGTCTCGAAAATTCAGAAACCATGGACTGGCGATCTGTCCAGCGTGTGATTTAAAGTGTAAATCTGCTGTGCTGCCACCTATGGGCTCAGGTGCATAACGGCGTCTGGACTTTCACTGAACACAAACGGTAATGTACGGCAGTAACTAATGAAGCGAGGTGCGTCAAATACCTCAGTAGCTTTGTGTTAGACTTAGTTCCTTTAAGGAGTACCTTAAAATGAAAACAATAAATAAAACACAGGAGAAAAAATAAACCCAGGGCAGAACAACTACTGGTTGTGGGATTAATGGCTTTTATTTAATGGGTTCATGTTTTAAAATAATCCTGTTTTATTGAGAAAGACACTTTAGTTTGTCCTTCAGTGTACTATTATGGTTGCATACCTGTTTTATTGTGGCTCTGATGTCTGTTCAATACCGTATAAGCAGACAAAAGCCATTACCAGACCTGGGTAATGTCTTTAGAATTGGCTCTGGACACTGTCCAGACGTTGCTGCATCACGGATGCAGGAGAGGACTTTCATAGAGTTGTGAGATGATGTGTCCACAGCGGGAGAATCTCAGGTATCACCTGACTGATTCAGCGTTCACTGGTCCAGTACTCGCTTATCCAGAGTTCTCTCTTGCTACGTTTTCACCTGAGCTTGCCGAGAGTTTCCCAGGGAGTTTGCACGCACACATTCTGCTGAATGGATCATACAGTAGTTTAGTAAGAGTTTTCTGTAGAGGTGGTGAGCAAAAGGATTTAATATTAACCCCTAACCAAGTGACCAGGCACCATTTGTTAATGTTGCTTCATGTCCGCTACATGTGGAAACATGTAATCCACTGTTTGTAATCATGCTTTTGAACAACTGAACTTAAGTTTTGTAACACTTTATATTAAGTGTCGCATACTAGCCCTTTATTAGTCATTATTAAGCACATATTGTCATTCTACATAACCTTATTCTACCTCTATTATGACATGAATTAAGATTTTTCCTAAATAAGGTGTTAATATGTGCTTAATAATTACTAATAAAGTGCTAGTATGCTACTTATATGCATGTTAGTAAGCACCTAGTTAATGGTAAATATGTGTTCCTTAAAATAAAGTGTTACCTTAAGTTTTACTGATCATGGTAACATTCAGTTCTACTTTGTTTGACCATTTCAAACTTCCATTTCTGTGAAGAACAAATGTGATGTAATATGAACAATGTCCTATGAGTATTAGGCCCAAACTGAAAAGAATCTTTCATGAATAAAGTCGTAATATTATGAGAATAAAGTCGTAATATTAAAAAAGTCATATTACAAGAATAAAGTTGTAATTTTATGAGGATATAAGTTATTTTTTTATCATTATCTAATGTATAGTTATTAAGTAGCAGCAGCACACAGACGTAATCAGCGTTAACCTTGCAGTCGACCACTAGCAGCCACGAAAGATGATTTCCTCCAAATGTGTGTGATTCTTTCTTCCAAACAAACTCAGTCTCTTGCACAATCTTTTCAAAGTCCTGATGCTAAAGATAATGTGGTGCTAATGTGACAAATACTAATTATTTCCTTTGTTTGTGAAGCCCAAATCAAAATGGAACTTCACAAAATGCTTCGCGTTCCTCATTCCGACACAGGTTTGCAGCTGATCGTCTGAGATTTTGCTTGAGTAATAATTCCGACTTTATTCTCTATTTCTTTCCCTGTTTTAATGCGTTTGCTCCACCAGTGTGACACTGACCTTGTCTGACACAGGCCGTTGTGTGCAGAAGGAAAGCAGGAGGGAGAGTTTCATCATGTCGTGAAGTCGGCACATAGATCGGGATTTATGAGCGCTGTCAGGAGTTAGGCACTGCACCGGGCCTTCTAATGGGAGAAATAGAGGGAAGCTTGCAGCTCTCGGGAGAAATGTCAGGAATCACGCAGCTGATCCTGCAAATGAAGTGCACCACACAGTGAGAGTCGCATGCTTATGGTTGATAAATCCTGTCTGTCCCTAACCAAATAGACACTCACAAAGCAGAGGAACAGTGTTCTTTCTTACTGTCAACAAGCTTCTCTTGGTCACCATATTCTCCTCCAAGGAGATTTTCTCAGCCGCTGGGGATTACTTCACCTGTAAGAGTCAAAGACCTCCTCTGACCCTGCTAGTTGACCCCCCTGCTTGCATCTACCTACTCTAATCTACCAAACAACATACTGGAAACACTGGGGTGAAAGAAAATGAATAAACAGATGCCATTTTCAGAAATTTGCTGCATCACATAGATGTATTCTCCAAATTCAAGCATCACCGGCCTGAAAACAACAAGCTCTATGAAGCTGACCTTTGAGGTCAGTATCCTCACCGGTCTTTGGTAGCGTGCGTGCGAGTGTCAACGTGACTCTGGCTCAGTGTCTTACAGATATGCACCCGGTCACTTGACCTTCAGGTAGCTGCTAAACCAATTAAAAAAAGCCCCCCGATACTATTCATTCCCGACCACATTTACTCATATCACCGCTGTCGTGTGTGTTATGGCTCTCTCATTCATTTACATATGAGTGACGTCCCATGATGCATTTGTACATGCATTCATCAGTGAGGCCATTTGCTCTTTACCTGTACCACACACAAACAAACACACACCTAATTATCTCCCCGCCTCTTATATAAGCCGGTGAAACGATGAGTTCAGGCACAGTGTGTCGCAAAGCTGATCAGTGCTCAGCAGGATGTGTCAACCGGGCCTATCACACACTCCACACCTCCCCTCCCGTGCTGCTAGCCGCTAATCCTGTTAACTGCTGAAGGGATGAGTCCTTGAGAGGTGCACATGCTCTCTATTATACCTTTGTCCCACATTTCAAGTTTGAAAACTGCGCGTTAACATCGTGAGAAAATAAGAAAACAGGTTTATAACTTAAAATGGAATTAATAGAATCTTGCAGTGTTGTTAGCCTCGCTTAAAATAACACTGTATCGCACAAACAATTTCTCCAGTTGTTGTTGTCCAAAACGATGCAGAGGTTAATTGGACACTCTAAAATTGAAAGCAGGTGTGAGTGTATTGTAGTGAAGTGTTGTTTGTCTCTTGTTTCCAGGGTCAGGGTGTACAGTAGCTTTTCGCCCCTTTGTCAGCTAGGATTAGCTCCAGTGGCCATGCAACCTTCATGTGGAGGATGAAGTGGTAGACAATGAATGAATGAATGAATGAATAATTCATTTTCCTGGCCTCATGGTGGCAGCAGACACAAACGATGCAATACTAAAACATTTTAGAACAAGATTCCCTGCTGGAATTAAAGCTGCAGTAGGCAGGATGATACCAGCTGTCAATCACCCTGGTGTCCACTCCTATCTGCCCTATCTTGTCGTCTATTGCCCTCTAGGGTGGAACATAATTGACACAATTTGATGTCACATTCGATTGAGTAAGACCTGAAACTATTAACCATACACTTTTTATTGATGTCATAAGTGGGGAGCGTGCTCATATGTTTCCATAGACCTCCATTCAAACAGAGTTAAAAAGTGTTTTTTTTGTGTTTTCCTTGACAGTGGGAGTGTGCATGGTTCACCATCTTGTGCACGTCTTTCCTTCTGCTTCTCTTCTGGGCGTACTTCTGGTTGGTGGCTCAGAATGACTTCAACGAGTTCAACTGGTGAGTGGGGTGTGATGTGATGTGTGAGATGCTGTTAATGACCTACATGTTTCATAAGAGTCCCAGTTGAACCTGGAGAACAGTTACACTTGTACCGTGAACCTGTTCCCTCTGTAGGTCAGTATACAACCGCTCAGGAGAGTGGAGGGATGAGACCATCCCCATCCTCGCATCCACCACAGTGGGATTCAGCTACATCACATTTTTACTGGTAACAGTCTTTTTATAACTGCAGACATTAATTATTGATTATTTAATCTACAATCAATTAATCCTGGTTGTTTTTCTTTGTAGATTTTAGCTCTTTTCCACATTTCCTTAGGCCAGCAGTTGAACCTCTACTGGGTTCACAAGGTATTTTTGATTGACATCATACACTGCTGACATGAATTAGCTCCACACACACTTTTTGAAATGTCATAATTGTCCTTTCACTCCCACAGATTGGAGTGTTGGGTACACTGCTCACCACTATCTCTGGTGTGGTCTCTGTTGATGACATATGGGGAGATGAGTGGGACATCCTGCTTGTGTCACTGCAGGTTGGTGTAGCATGTTTCCATGGGTTTACTAAAATGACGTAAATAAAGTTTATAATGGGTACGGTGAAAGAGAGGAGCACTACTCTACAAGTTGGATATTACCAACAGGGGCTTTACAAGAATCATCTCATCAATAATATTAAATGTATTTATTTTTACCCTCTTAAAAAAGGTTATAAACCCTTTCGTGTCTATTACTTCAGTCGCTTGTAAATCAGCTTACCTCAGCATCGTCACTGCTTCTCGCTGATGAATGGTCTCAGACTTTGTGCTGAGCTAAGCACAGCTTGTACAGACAGCTGTGAGAGTAAGTCAATCATCTCACTCACTCCAGTTCGTTTCTAAGTCAATTTACCACAATTTCAGAGTGCTACTTCAATGATATTGAATGAAATCCTTGGTAGTTGAGCTCTTAACATGTGGCTCGTTGGTCTAGGGGTATGATTCTCGCTTCGGGTGCGAGAGGTCCCGGGTTCAAATCCCGGACGAGCCCGTTCTTCAGCATCTCTAATCTTCGCACACACAAACATGTGTACAACTGCTATATGTACCTTAAGTTGCCTGTCGTGGACCAATATAGTTGTTGAAACTTTATGACAGTGTATTTGCAGCGAGAAGTCCATGCTCTCTCGCTATAGTGAATTTGTGTGATGTTACAGATGAAACATGTTATTAATAGAAGGTATGTGAATATTTAAAGTTCATTCCAGTTTGAGTTTTTTAAAGTTCATTAAAGGCAATACAATTTGAATTCTGTGCTCCCCAAATAGACATGTATTTGTGACCTAATTATTGTCTTCACACTCTGTTCCTCTCTGTAATAAATAAGCATGAATTAACCACCTTTTTTGTGTTTTGTTGTTTCCAGTCCACAGCACCATTCCTGCACATTGGTGCCTTGGTAACAGTCACAGCTATCAGCTGGTTGGTGGCTGGATATGTGGTCCGCAGAGAGAGATCCAGTAAGTGCTGATTGTTCTGTTTCAAGTAAAGTTCTTCCGACAAAATAGTTGCTTTTCATCTCTGTTTATAGTTAGAAATAAGGGCTGATGATGATGGCTGCAGGTCATTTTCTTCCAAGCAGGGGCAGACAATTAACTAGAAGCCGGAGCTGAGAGGGTGGCCCCTCAAGAACAGCTAATCACTTAACTGTAATACACATTTACTGTAATACACATGACATTTTTTAAGAACCTGCAAAACAGTTGAGCTTTGCACAGGAGACTACAATGACACCACCTAACTTAGAACTAACTTGTCTCAATGACTCTTAGATTTCCAGGTGATGGTGCTGCTGATCTACGTCCTCATCCTCCTGGCGGTCTATTTAGCGCCGCTCACATTAACCTGCCCCTGCATCATGGACCGCCACGGCCTCAGACCTCGACCAGACGTCATTGGTCGACGGGGAGCTCCTGTGGTGAGTTGGTGCCTTGCCAGACTTCACTGTGCGATCCACTTAACTGGTCAAATGGAAGGTGGTGACAGAGCAGGACACTGCTCCAAACTCTCAGGTTTTCATTTCCTGTCCATCCTGGTCCAGTAGCAGCCGGAGACTTTATTGATAACATTGTATCTGGCTCTTATCTGCACAGTGTTTGCCACATGAATGTGCTGTTCTGTGTCAGCCTCTGTGAGCGCGAATATTCCAGATCACTAGCTATGAGCACATGTACAGTGTGCACACACAGACACACACACACGCACCCATCGACAAAACTAAAGGAACAATGTGACCTTGCATTAATTCAAAAGTAGAAATGAATTCATCCAATAAAAACTCACCCGTTCAGAATATCATACTTCTATTTTTTATGTTTGCATTTGTATGTAAGGTGACCTTGATTGTCAGAAAAGCACCAACAAATAAAATGTATTATTTTTATTTTTATTATTATTGTTAGTATTAGTATTAGTAGTATAATTATAAGTATTGGACTGAACTATCATACTGCTGTATTGAAAACAATAACTATTATTTTCATTAGCTCACAAAACAAAATATTTACTAATACACCTCAACATAAGGATGAAAAACTTAAAGAAGTTGTTTCTAACATTTATAGCACGTATCGTCAAATATAGAACAACCAAAACCTCAAACTTTTCTGGTCACTGTAGGTATTTACATTTAAACTGACATTCATTTATTTATTTATTTGACTGTTTTAAATATCAAGTTGTAACTATGATAAACTATGATATGATATTATGACATTTTTGTTGTCTTACTTTCAAATAAATAAGAGCAAATTTAATTTCTTCACATTGGACCAAACACTGCATAACCTTCCTGAAGTTTGTCTGTATTTTTAGCACACCTGTAATAATGGTCTTTCTGTTAAATTGAAATATTACATTTAATATCTATGGTTGCTCATGTACAGTACAGGTGATCATGTGTATGATCGGATTAGCTTCTGTTTACTACTCTTGCTTTCACTTTTAATCATTTAACACAGTGTTTTCTATAAATCATGTTTTTCCTCTTTACTTTACATGTTGTTTCATAATTCTTTGGATATGTGTCGTCTGCACACAGTGACTGACACGTGTCCCCTCTGTCTGTCTGTCTGTCTGTCTGTCTGTCTGTCTGTCTGTCTGTGTTCTCTGCTCCAGCTGGCTCCAGAAAACACCTTGGTGTCCTTCAACAGAGCCCTGCAGCATGGAGCCAGCTCCCTGGAGGCTGACGTCACCATCAGGTTATTAATCACACATTTAATTCCTGACCTATTCATATTTAATGAATTCTGCAGCTGAAATGTAGTATTTTTGGTGGAATAATTAAGTTTAATGAGACAAAAGATGTGACCCTCTTTGTCTCTTTTGTCAGTGTGGACGGGGTTCCATTCCTCATGCGAGACCGCACACTGAGGAGGACCACAGACGTCAGGAAGGTCTTTCCAGCCAGACAGTTTTATGATGCTTCATTCTTCAACTGGACAGATATTCGGTCTCTAAATGCAGGCCAGTGGTTTTTGGAGGTATGAATGCAGTTGTATGGCTTCTGCAGGCAAACGTCTGTGTTTAGTGAGACCTCTTTTGGCATTTAATACATTCTTGAAGTTTTATTAAGTACTCTCACAAATCTGATCTTTGGCATTTTGAATGGGTTAGATCAGTGTTTCCCAATCCTGGTCCTCAGGGAAACCTGACCAAGGTTATAATAGTTTGGGATGTTTCATTAGTTTAAGTTTTTATTTAGTTTTGGCTTTTTGTTTTCAAGCATGTTTCTGAATAAACCTGGTGTTGTGGATCTTATTCACAGTAGCCATTTTCAATAAGAAACAGGTGGACAGACACAGGTGTTACCAATGATTCCACTCTACCTTACCTTTAAGAGCCAAGCGGCTATGTGTAAGTGTAAGGGGAGGTCACTTTAAATACGTGACACTTTAGCCTGAAGAAGCTGGAAAAGAAGTATGTAAAGTAAGTCAAAACTCGTTGTCCTCTGTTCCCAGAGTGACCCCTACTGGACAGTAGGAGCCCTGTCAGCGAGGGACCGCAGCAGAATAGGCAACCAGACAGTTTGCACCCTGGTGGAGATGCTGCGTCTGGCGGCGAGAGCTAACAGCTCGGCACTGCTCAACATCCACAAGCCGCCGCCGGAGCACCCGCGCTCCCGCAGCTGGTTCATGGACACGCTGTGGGCTGTGCAGAAGGCAGGCATTTCCCAGAAGCGGGTGAGGACTGTAAGGCTTTCATTAAGTATTCCTTTGATCACGTTTAAAGGTGCTGCTTGTAGAACTTCCTTCCTAGTTGTCACGTATGTACATAAACAATGTTTACTGAGCCGATTAACAGCTTACTGTAATTTACATTGAACACGGATGAAAATTGCTTATTTGCTCACAACTTTCTACTGAAAAGGACTGAAAGTCCAACAGAAACCAGGACCTAGAACACAAGAGAGAGATGGATTATGGGAAATCCACCTTGGTCCTACAAACATCACCTTTTGTGTTGTAAAATTGTCATAATTTCCCATTATGATGTACACACGCTGTGTCTGATCAGGGTCTCTTCCTGTCCTTTTTGTTTGTGTCTCTGCCAGGTGACGTGGACCCCCGACTCCGACAGGGGGCGAGTACGAGGGCTTCAACAGGCCGCGACTGAGAAGCTGTCGCTGGCGGAGATGAGGCAGAGAGGAATTACGAGCCTGACCCTCCACTATAGCAAGGCCAGCCACAAAGACATACAGTAAGAGCAAGAGTCGACGGCACGGCAACAAGGGCAACACTCAAGAAGGGGGAAATTGTTCTGATCCGTCCTTGCTTTGTTAATTTTTTTTGTTTTGTTTTGTGAGAGCATTACAAGCAAGCAATTACTTTAATTTCAAATAACATACAATGGTATTTCCTTGCTTTGTTAATTAAACTCACACGCCCAGATAACATTAGCAACGTGTAAGTAAAAATAAACTCTTAATATTCTTTTAACTCAAGTTACTAGACACATTGATTTGGTGTCATTTATAAAACATTTCAATAACACAAAATTAATTTGATTAATTCATCAAACAAATCTCTCGTACATACATTAATATTTGTCTTAAAATGAGTATGATACGTTTTGTGAAAGAGAGTATAAAAATGAGCGAAGAAGAAATTGTATTTTCCTCCCCTCAGAGAATATCTGGCCAATAATGTGAGTGTGAGCGTCTACCCGGTGAATGAGCCCTGGCTCTACTCCCTCCTGTGGTGCAGTGGGGTGCCTTCTGTGTCCTCCGATGCCCCTCAAGTCCTCCGAAAGGTGCCTTATCCCATCTGGCTCATGGTAAACAACAACCCTCCTCTCTTTCTCTCTCAAACACACACACATACACACACACACACACACACACACACACACACACACACACAGTCTGGTTTTCCAGGACTTCAGAGGACATTACATTGACTTACATTCATTCCCTGGAGACTAACTGGTACCATAACCTAACCATACGACATGTCCTCACCTTAAAATGTAATAAATGATGTTACAGGAGCTTGCTTTTGAAGGAAGACAAGTTCCCGCCATGTAATACCTGCACACACACACACACACAAACATACTGTGCAGACAAGGTCACACAGAAAGACAAGAGGACAGCAGGAGAGAGGACAGAGACTGACAAGGGCCCAGCTAGACGCGAAGGGGAAGGACAGAGATGAATATGAGGGAAGCTCAGTGTGGTGTTAGACAACAACAGGACCTCTGAAAAAAGACAAGGACAAAGACCTGAACTCAGCAGCAGCTGTCTTCTGCTTTAACAACATTTCTGTTTTGTTAGCTGTGTGTGTGTGTGTGTGTGTGTTGGTGTTTTTAAGTTATGCTTGCAAAGATGTGTTTTTTTTTCCATACATATTTATATAGCACACATAAATAACAATAATATTAGAAAAATAAATCCGAAAAATTCATATATATAGTGGAGGAGGTGTGCGCATGCATGATTTTGAAGATAAACAAGTGTGTAACTTGTCGTCCGTTGAATAGTCTTGTGTGTTGAGGGCGACCTCCAGTGGCGCTAACGGGAAACTACATGTCATTTCTTTTATTTCTTCCTCGACCTGCAGAGCCAGAACGCTTACAACTTCATCTGGATCTCTTCAGATCTGGTCTCTCTCGCCATAGTCATCGGGATTTTCAGTTTCCAGAAGTAAGTACAGACCTACTCAATTAAAGTAACACGGGTAAATGTAATTGCTTTCCACCTCTGATATTTAGTCTATATACAGTGCTTAATGACCACCTGTCAAAAATGATAAAACATAAATACTTTAGAAATCTTTCAAAAACTTGTTTACAACTAAAAATGTTATTTATTTGGCAAATAACCAGATTTGTACCGGCTCATTGGGTAGAAGTCAGAAATGAATCGAGCATTAACATTCAACCACTAAAACTAATGTTTTTGTTCAGGAATGCAAGTAAATAACTATAATGATGACATGTTAATCAAGAAATTATAATGTGCTTTACTCTTTGTTCTGTTACTGGCAGCTGTGGCATAAACCTTACATTGGGTGGTGTAAATACTGTGTATCTATTAAAATGAGCAGGACTGTGTTTGGTTTGAGGCAGGTACATGTTTTGTGATGTATGGCATCATTTAGTTTGGTGGTTTCCAGGAGAACTGTCATGACAAGACGTGACAAATTGACAAGAATAGGAAACGATTTATCTGCTTCAAAAAGCATCGATCCATAAAGGGATAGATGTGGAGATGAAACCAGTTTCCTCTGTGGTGCTTACGGCATTTAAAAACAATAGCATGCGTATACAATAGCATATTTTCTCTTGTACATGTACACAAATAAAGCTTTAAGTGTGAGTGAACCTGGGCTGTGCTTTGTCTTGACTTGTCTTCTGCTTCTACACTGACTGTTCATTCTGCTCTTCCTGTCTTTCTTTCTATTTTTGTCTCTTTTTTGTCTTGTGAATGTTGCTGTGTTACTCCTCTGTGCTCTAACCTCTCACTTCTCCTCTGTCGTGCTCTGTGCCTGCTCTGCATGCAACCTTCCTCCGCTGCCCCCTGGCATCTGTCAGCCTTCATATGATCAGGTAACTGCTGCCACTGTGCACTGGTCTCTGTCTCTGTTTCCTACCTGTGTTTTTAACGTTGAACTCATTCACTGCGCCTGTTTACCTCTTGTCCATCAGTGTGTCGCCATGTCATGTTTACTGATCGATTGCTGTATTATAAATCATGGAAGAACAGTTTATGGGAATAAAGTCATAATCTTTTGATTATAAAGTTGGAATATTATGATAATAAAGTCGTAATCTTTTGAGAATAAAGTTGTAATATTATGAGAATAAAGTTGTAATATTATGAGAATAAAGTCGTAATCTTTGGAGAATAAAGTCGTAATCTTTTTAGAATAAAGTCATGATCTTTCAAGAATAAAGACGTAATCCTTCCAGAATAAAGTTCTAATATTATGAGAATAAAGTTGTAATATTATGAGAATAAAGTCGTAATCTTTTTAGAATAAAGTCGTAACCCTATCGAGAATAAAGTTGTGATATTATGAGAATAAACTAAATAATAAACTGAAGTTTCCTGTTCAGTTTGGCCCTCATTCTCCGTCAAAGATTTCACAGTGAGTTGTTTTAAATGAAAAACTCTAGTCCTCTCATTCATTATTAAAAGTAGCCAGTGCAGTCATTTGAAAATAGACCTTGTCGACTATGATGAGTTTTCACTGATGGATTCAGTCACTCTAATTCTTTAAAAATGGTTTGAACTGATATACAGTAAGTTCTTGGACTGAGGTTCAGAATGACCCAAGCTTTTTTTTTGTAGCAGGTTGTGCAGGTGTAATCATAACCGCACTGAAATAGTGATGTTGCTGATGTTCCCATTTATTGGACTTTCATCACCTCCCTATATTATATCTCTACTGAGTCATTGCCTCATGTGGAACCCTGTGCTTGGAATGGTTTGCTGTACTAGGTGGAGAATGAGCGGGATGCAGAACTACAACCCAGAACATATCATGCTGAGCGCTGTGGTGCCGCGGTCCAGTAGGGACGTCAACATCATGAAGGAGAAGCTCATATTCTCAGGTGGAGCTTTGACTACATTCATACCAGAAACACTACTGTCAAATAATCTTTATATTTAGTTGTAAGGTTAAAAATGTAGCTTTATGTGATGAGCACACAAACCTTTACAGCACACATTTTGAGTTTTCAGCTCTCTGTCCTGAGCTGCCCGCACCAAACATCACCGACAGATGACTCACTACATCGATATTGACATGTTTAGATTGTTTTCTCTATCATTTTTCACCAAGGAATAGAATAGTGACCTTTCCATCAATGGGACCATCACACAGTTCATCTCAGATAGAAATGAACTCATCATGTCATAAATTATGTGCTTGGAGGTGTTAATTAAATTTGCAAGAGGAAGAAGTCAAGGCACAAAGGTGCGGCAATAAAAGGTGGAACACTTTGCAGAGAATTTATCGATGCGCCATAAAGCTTTATTTTTGCTGTAGCTCCTCACTCAGCTCCACAGCAGACGACAAATGGCCAACAATGCGTCACCCTGTAGTATTTTACACGTTACTCTTCTGCACTGGCCTCCTGTTTGAATGTGCAGCTCCTTTTGCTGGAGTATAAATATTGTGGTATTCACTCTCTCTATACAGCAGCAATTTATACATGTAATAATATCAAATTGACAATTTACGCTTCTAACGGGGGCCATACGTAAGAAATGTATTACATTAAATCGTAAAATGACCATGATATGATATCAGAGATTAAGGAAATGGTATACATTTAAATACTGGGCTATTTGCAATTAAAACTTTCATTTGTGGCCCACAAACTTATGTTTATGTATTGGTTTGGTGTCTTGGTGTGTTGTTTACTAAGAAAAAAAATCTATCTTTCATTAAAATCTCAATAGTTCAGAGCCATCCAAGCTTTAATCTGTGTTGTTTAACTTCTCTGTTGTCTTCAGACACATCAGGACTCATGTCTTTTGTCGCGTGTTCTAACAGCTGCAAATGTCCATTTATTTCAGAACTTGACAACGGGCTCAGCAGCACAGAGGAACTTTCTCTATATCCGGAAAATGGCTACGCGAGATACTCTCACGGAGGCCTCGGTCGCTGACGTAAAATGAGGAAAAATAATAACAAGACACATCCAGGCAACTTTTTCCTGGAAGTGGAGACAACATAACAAATCATTTTACATGGACTGGTCAGTATTTCAATTCCACTTGTACAAGAGTATTTCAGCTTTTTTATTAGTACAATCTAACACCTTCTTGTTATACACTGAATTGAATGGGTACATGGTAGAGCAGTGGTTAGCATTGTTGCCTCACAGTTAGAAGGTCACTGGTTTGGATCCCAGCATGTTCTTCCCACAAGTTCTCTGCAGGTGCTCCGGTTTCCTCCCGCCCATCCTAAGAGAACTCCTTATTTATGAATGTTCATCATTGGTTCCACTGATGTGTGTAATGATTGGGTCCATGAAGAAGAACTTGTGTTCAGTCCATTTGCTTAACCGACCTTCTCAAAGGTTCTGTCGATTGATTAAAGCTTCACCGTCACGTTTTCTTCCACGTCAGTGACTTTGCTGTTGTTTTATAACAGATGTAACGAGCTGTGTCGAGTCTGTAACGTACACCGATGTAAATACGACTCATTCTCATGTTTTTCTTTTTCCCCTCTGAGAGGATTTCCAATGGTTTGGACCAATTTGCATTTCTAATTATTAGTATTATTATATATATACATAAATATATATATATATATATCACTGATGTCCTATTTTAAGGGCGATTTGGGCATTAGGGGTATTTTCAGAAGGGGTCATCAAAGTACAAACGATGTTCTGTCTGCCATGGCTCAACTACTGCATAGTCCTATTAGTGACATGTTTCACACGGCTGCCTTTTTGTTTAATGGAGTGATTGGTAGAATATTGTAGATTATTATTATTATTATTATTATATTTTGCATTTTGAAGTTGAATAATTCAGACTACTAGACGATGTGTCAAAATGTTCAATAAAACTCGAGAATTATGAAGGTTTTCTTTCTTCTTTGGATTATTTTTGTGCAGATGGTGAACTTTTATGCATTTTCATGCAGACGGTATCATTATTTATTGCTGCTCGGCCTCGATTAGTCAGGTCGTGTGCGGTCTTGTCGTGAAAAAAATAAAATTGAGTACTCGGGTTTTCTTATTGAAGCTGTAATCTCTCCTTCTCTCTCTTTACTAGACGACTTTTCCAGTCTTTGAACACTATTTATCTTTGTGTCCTGAGATTTGTCACTGGTTGCGGTCGACTCACTCATCACTGTGAACTTTATATTGAATCTGAACGTCTGTCTCTGAGTGTACACAGACTTAGCTGATCTTAGCTTAGCTTAGCCTCCACATCTGCACACTCTTCTTCAAAGAACTAAAAGCCGCTGTGCGTGGAACACTCTCCAGACTAAACTGAAAATGTCTGAACTGATTTCACTCGTTCGTTCTTATTAGAAAGACAACGAGGAACCAGCAGTAAACAGTGCCTCCACTTTTAATTTATCACTGTGACTTCAACGCCTGCACTTTAAATGTCAAGCAAACTTCATACTCACTGTTAACATTATGGTTTTTGTCAAAATAAATCTCTAATATTACCCTTGAAAAAGAGATCTATCTTTATTTAACCAGATCTCAATCTGGTTAAATAAACCAAAACAAATTCATAAATGTATACATTTCTTGGAATGATTCCTCTATGTGCCACGTTGAAAGTGTAATAAAACAGACCCATAGAGTATTTGATTTCAGGAAAAAAACATTGTTTTATTAATAAAATTTATTTTACATTTCCCAGACAGAAGCACTTTACCATGTGTTAAATGCAGCGGCTGGACATTTATACTGTGCAGACATTTTTATAAATAAAAGTCAGCTTGACAGCATAATGGAGGGATGAAACGGGCATATAAAGAGTGGATATTTCTCCCTCACGAAGCTGTCGTCTGAGGCTGTTGAGAGGGAACGTGTACGTCTGCGTCCTCTCTGGTGTAGTCGGGACAGCCCGAGTCTCTCGAGCACTTGCCGGTGTCTGCCTTCGTGTTCTCAGCGTGGGTTTGGGCCTCCTCGTTGGCCTCGTTCTCCAACTGACACTCAGCTGTGAATCAGAGAAGAGGAAGAAGAAGGACTGTTGGGATATTCTGTCACAGAGCAGCAAATAATCCTATTGTTTCTGCGGCTGTTTTTGTCCTCGTGTGTCCTGCTCTATTCTCAGAAACATTCTTTTGGAGTTATCCTGTTAATCTTAACCTCTTTAGCTCGCCTCTTAAGTGGCCTGGATGCTCTCCCAGTCTTATCTGCTTATGGTGTCATGTCACTTGTGCCTTTTTATTTCGTTTTCAGTCCAAACGTCTCTTGAGTATTGTTCCCAGTTTTACTGAGTCACAAAATATGTGTGATACACTGTCCCTGGATGACATTTTCCAGCGTTCCCGCACTACTCACAGCGCAGCCGTTGCAAGGAGTCGACAGCAGCGAGCAGGCGATGCCTTTGCCCTGGATCAGTCACATTCAGCTCCATCAGGTGATGTTCCCTCAGCCTCATCAAGTCCTCTACTGTTTGGTAACCGTTCCGCTGCAGAGACGAGGAAAACTCCTGATGAAGGAAGCGAGAAAAACGTCAATCACAAGCTGAAGAAACAACCCTCTTGTATGGATGAGGATTTTATTTTCAAATACCTCTAAATTGAGGAGCTTTAACGCTTCCTGGACAGTTGACCCGTGTCTCACTCTGTGGATCTGTGTCTCCTTCTGTCTCTCAGGATTCTCCTCTTTCAGCAAGTCCACATAAATGAACTTGAAATTTCCAATCTTGTCATTCAGCATCCCTGTCCATATTCCCATGGGGGGCTTAGCGATGATGTCAATCACGTCTCCCACCTAAACAAATGTACAAAACATAACGCAAAGATAGTTTGTACTGGAAATAGCTTTGTTTAGTTGTAAAGTGTAAACCAGGGGTGTAAAACATATGGTCTGTGGGCCAGAACCGGCTCACCGGGGGGTCCAATCCGGCCCGCAGGATGAATTTGTGAAAATTTTAATTAATAATGTGAAATACTATATTTTTCAGTTCCAGATACCTGTGACTGAATGTTTTGTTGTAATGCACATGTTTAAATGGTAAACTTAAAAAAGCATAATATTGCTGACATTGTACTTATTTATTTCAAGAAATTTCAGGTTGTTCATAATATGGTTTGTAAAAAAATAAATAAAAATACTTCATTAAATTTACTTGAGCTCAAATTGCTCTGTATGTGGCCCCTGAATTATAATGATCTTGTCACTTTCACTGTATATTCAGCTTTATAACACATAAAAAGAAATATAGAATATATATTTGCAAAATATAAATGCATCATAATATAAATGTTCTGATTGAACTACATTTAATTTTTTTGGTTGATGATGATGCTACAAAGTTATAATTCCTCCTGATGCCAGTATTAATATCTGCAGCACATTCTATTACACATTGCTATAACATGTTAATGTTACCCATTACCCACTGTTGATTAAAGTTGTATGCGTGTGTTTCTGTTAACACCCTACTACACTTCATGTCTCTTACCATTTCCTGTTTTATTTTGACATGGCAACATTTCCTGTTGCTGCACTTCCTGGTTTACCTTCTCTTACCTGTTGGTTTCCTGCCCCTGTGTTTGTCACTGGTAGACCCCTCACAGAGATAACTGAACTAGCATGGATGTAAGCATGCCCTCTTCCTGACTCAGTGAAGATGTGAACTTTTGGGACTGTGAGTACAAATATTTCATATTTCAACACCTGCTCTGTTTGTTGTGTTACACTGAAAAACTAAAGCTCAGGAAATCACTGGGATAAAAGGTCAGGGGATTAGGAAAATCTGCAGTTTGCTGCTGAGTCTGTCAGAAGCGATAACACAAATGTTGGTGGTTTCTTGAGTCAGAAGGATTCAGTGTCTGGGAGTAAAAATGTTCATGGCTAACTATCTTAACAGCAACACCACAACTTAAGAAACAGAGAAAGCTAAGGCCTCTTAATTTCCATGTCCAGATTCCCACATAAAATATAATACTTTCTTCCTTTGGGCTATAACCTACATCCCTCGAAAAGTTCATCAATATCTGTTCTTTTTTGAGTTATTCTGCTCACAGACAAATACTGGGACGAAAACAAAACCCTCCTTGGCAAAGACTTTCATTTTAAATGTTAAATAATATATGATATTACATAATTAGCTGAGTTTCCATTTCCTTTTCCAGGCCCCATTTACCTTGAGTTTGAGAGATTCTGTGTCATATGGACTTGGCGTGTGTTCCGTATGGACTCTGGCCCGGCCACAGAACTGTCTGGCACAGAACAGATCCTCCTCCAGCCTTAGACTGCCCCTGTTACTGGACCAGTCTGACCCGCTGGTGACTCCACCTGGAGACCAGCATATTAAAACAAAAGGGTTCAGTCAGGGGTTAGCTCATTACTGTGGTGAATTCCACCGCTCTCTGATCATTCGCGGTAACAGGAGAGGTCTGCGTGGAGGATTTGGGTTGCCTAAGGTGAGGATGGCTCTTCATTAGTGCATTTAAAGCAGTGTAAAAGGAGCAGAGGAGGAGTGAACAAACCTGGCCTGCATAATTCATCGCATGCAGTGCATGATTGTGCTTACTTGAGGAGCTTTGTCCACTCTTGAGGCTGTAGAGGCTCTCCAGTGAGGACTTCCTGTGTCCTCGAGTCAACGTTCGCCCACCGGGAGCCTCGCGTTTACATGTTCCATGTATCTGCGTGCTGCCGTTCTGCACAGACCACACACCGCACACACACATTTGCATTCCAACTACAGGCAAATCAAAGGAGTGAAAGCCCTATAGCAAGCTGCTGCATTTGATTGCTCATGTGACAGAAGAGCTCAGGGTTCCAGTTCACACTGGGACACACGCAGCTCCTCTTGGCAAGCAAAACACTTAATCCTGCAAGAGTTACCTTGCTTTTTATAGCTGACATCTATAGGAGGTGTGTGCTCAGCACATAATCACCAGCTACCTGTGTTCTTAACTGCAGGGACTTTCACAGTATGGACTGCTGGCACACACCATAACAGTGCATGCTTCTGAAGTTACAGCTCATATAGGCTGTCTTTTTTTAAAGGAATTGAGGCCTGCCATTTATTAAGTTTCTTTTTTTTAATATAGGATCTGCAAATAGAAAAAAATCTAAATGTGTTTCTCTGTTACTCTGAAATGTTTTTTTCGTAAAGTCATAAGTACACACTAATCCTTTACACACTGTGTATTATTAGTCCCAGAAGATGTCATATATGACAGGATTAACAAGTGATTTATCTAATGCCATGGTTCTCAAACTGTGGTATGTGCACCACCGGTGGTACACCAGCTTCATCTGGTGGTACTTGAAGGAAAATCAGAAATACTGTTCCACTGTATTTACCAGGGTATCGGAGTGGAGCTGAGGAGTGCGTAGAAAATGGCACAAATAACGTCATGAAATATGAAATAATAATGATTAGAGTCACCTCATGTCTTGCTCCATCATAATCTAATTTCACTATACCAGTGTTTGAAGTATACTAAGTGAGGAAGCGGATTGGGAATAAATCTGCCTCCTGTGAAAAGCCTGTAGCTGACTTTTCTCGACCTTTTTACACCTCTGTACTGTAATGTTTGACGATAATGGTGTTACAAAAAGTTGTTACAACAACCAAAACTTACACTGTCATCCCCAGATTCTTGTAGATAATAAAGCCAAACAATATTGTTTGGCTTTATATTTGTATTTATGTACCTTAATAATTATTATTTTTTATTTTCTGTGGGTGCCTGTAACTGCCAGATTTCCTCACCAAATATCCTGTTTCACTTTCATTGAGGCTGATAGGTGTTGCAAGCAAATAAGCTGTCATATAATTTAACACATGTCATAACAACAGTTATTGCATCATGCAATCATAATGTCATCATTATCAGTTATGTATTTGTTAACTCTGTGTGTGATAACGTTCTTACTGCGTGTTATCGTAATTTCCGGTAATAAATCCCATTGCCGACGAGATTATAAAACAGTTGCCAACATTTCAGAGAGACGGAGAGGGAGAGTGACACACGGAGAGAGAAAAGTAGGTCACAGAGAAACGGGTACGACATGAAACAATGGTCCTGCATCTGGGATGCACCATTTAACCAGATGTCCCGTTTTAGTCTGTTTTTTTAGCAAGTCAATAGATAGATTTTGACATCATAAATATGATTATATTATGCATTATATATATCATTCTACGTCAAAACAAGCACTTTTATTTTGAAATTATGTGATATATCATCATAAATATTATTATTTTTGATATGTTGGGACTTTTTTTTTTCACATGACAAACCCCCTACCGACCAAACCCAGTGGCCCCTAGGTCATTTGAGTTTGAGAGCCCTGCTTTAGCATTATGTTCATGAGTCATTATTATATAAAATGCAATTAATTAATCTGTGTTTATACTGACCACATAATGACGGCTAAGTGATACTCAAAGGACATCCAATAGGTGTCGTGTTATGTCACATTTTCATTCAGTAAATATTCTTTTTTTTATTATTATCAGTATTATTAGAAATAATGTTGAATGGTGATAAACCTTTGTTTATGCACTGTACGTCTTGGAGCCAAAGTGATTTCAAATTAGTTTAACCACTTAACAGGGGGTGTCAAACTCAAATGAACAGAATATTCCATCATGATATCACAATAATAAGGTATTCATAATGATATTTCACCGAATTTCAAAGTAAAAGGGCTTTTATGACGCAAAATAAATCTAGTCATATCAAAAACATAGAAATAAATCGTAAATAATGATGTTCTCCAAACAAACATATGTAATTTAATGTTGAATGTAATATAAAGATAAAGATTTAATAATCACAACCAAATGTCTTATTATTACTATTGTAAAAATATTGCCAGCAGCAATATATAATATAGTATTATATCCAGTCTATATTCCATCACCTCAGCCTCACGAGCTGTGTTTTAAAAGAAGAGGATGTCGTGGGCCATTTTTTCATTAATGGCCCTATAATTTTTTCATTATAACAAAACCTGTAATTGATTGTGGGGCCGTATTTGGCCCATGGACCACCAGTTTGACACCTCTTTCATGCAGTATGTGGTTGGGCCTGTCAGTCGCTGCAACACTAATTTGAACGCTCGCTTCATGCAAAGCTGTTTGTGTGTGTGTTCGTACTAAGTGATCGTAAGTTTGATTGATTGTTTGCAGAGTGGAGCAGGTGCAGCGTGCTCCTGACAGCTGTGTCTGTTTGCCAAACAGATGTTCTTTCATTGTGTGTGTGTGTGTGTGAGTGAAGCATGAGTGCAGGTGAGGGACTTCACAAACTTCAAACCGCTTGTATTAACATGAGCTTTGTAAGTTGCCTGACATACGGCGATGGCTGTCACAGCTCTCTCTGCCGGGGACACGGTGTGCGTCCTGTCTCTCTGTGATGAAGCCTCTGTTTGCTTTTCCTGCAGCCTTGAATTGGTTAGATGATCATTCTGCTCCGTTTTTTTCTTTTTGAAAAGAAAACATGCATTAAACATCTGGCTTCGTCCACAACTGCTGAACAAACACAATTTAAATGAGGCGGTGAGACGTCGAACTGAATTCTATGACAGACTGTTAGAGAAAAGGAGGCCGGGTTTTTACCAGACAGCTTCCGTCATCCTGTGCCTTCATTAAAGGCGAGTGCTGCGTGAAGGCGTCAAATCTCCCAAATCTGGTCATCTGGGTGAAAAAGAGATTAAAATGTGAGTGTTTTTAAGTGACAGATGGGCATATTATCTGTCTCTGTGTGTCGGTGGGTTCCCCCCCCGCGACCCCACACCACGAGCAGTTTGTGTTTATCCCTGTTTATCATTTGTAGTCTGAAATTAGGTTAACCCTACCCCAGCAACAGTGCCACTGAAGAAACAAATGAATGAATTTCTGGCCCATATTTTTTCC
Organism: Solea senegalensis; assembly: GCF_019176455.1. Taxonomy (NCBI): domain Eukaryota; kingdom Metazoa; phylum Chordata; class Actinopteri; order Pleuronectiformes; family Soleidae; genus Solea; species Solea senegalensis. The sequence continues at coordinate 12,948,025 of NC_058033.1, forward strand.
ACGTTTCATTGGAACACAACCAAAACACAGTATTCAAAAGTATATAATGTATTATGGGTAAAAGTGTTATCCCTGTTTATCATGTGTAGTCTGGAATTGGGTTAAAATATAGTGATTTTGATGATAATGTTGCACTGATCTTGTACTGTTTATTGTTGTGTTGTTATCTTACACATATTGTTTTCAAACTGCACCATCTTACAGTGGAGTCAATATAGAGACAGTTGGTCATTAGGTTCAGTTTAACAGTCATTCGGTGCTGCACTCTGACACTGTGCACATCTGTTACACTGACCCTTGGATCATCATCATTGTTATCATTATTATTATTATTATTATTATCATTATCATTATTATTTTAACATTTAACTTTGTTCTTTACTCAGCTGAGGCCTCAACTGTCATTTGTGACTAATCAACTATTAATAACTCTAATCATTTTGTAATAGAAACTACTTATTTCCATTGATGTACATGATGTAGATCTTAATTTCAAATCTTTTACATTTCAAATAATTGTGTTTCTATTATGTTTGATAAGATGATATAAACAATATCATATAATATTAATCACAATCAATCAAAGCAAAGCAAAGTCTAAGATGTCCTAATTGTTGTCCTTAGACTAACTCATAATTCTGGTACTCCCAGGCCCAAAATGTGATGCTGTACAAATACCACCTCATCTTTTTTTCTCCACTGACTGTAATTTGTCTCTGAAACATTTTACTTTAACTGAATTATTGAGTTAGTTATTTGTGAGCAGCTGTCTGACATTTAACTCTAAACCTGCTGCTGCTTGCCTCTTGTTTACTTACTGTATGTATAATGTATAAACATAATTCAAAATGTATTAATAAGTCATAATATATGCTTTAAGGTCTATTATTTAGTGGTACTACATTCTGCATCAGCCACTTTTAGCAGGATGTTCTACACTGTCTAACATTAGCCGTCACATTTGTTTTTGCTTTGACACGATAATGACTTTAGTTAAAATTAAGCTCTGGTTCAGTTTTAAATGTTCCGTGAAGAGCTTTGAGGGGTCATTAAGAGGTCAGGCCCTGTGGGACACAAGCTAATGACACTGGCTTCATCACAAACTGCATCAACAGAAAGGTTACACATGAGCGACGGTGGCCTTAATCAAAAAATCAAAACTATCATCATCACATGTGTCACATTCAGCATCACCAAGATGTGGACACTGCACTCCTCAGCTGTTGAAGTAATGATTGGCTGGAGGTGCGGTGACCTCCACCATGTCCGTCCTACTCAGTGAGCCTTAAAGGCCACTTAAAGCTGTAGTAGGCAAGATCACAATAACACTTACTACTGTTTGAGATCTCAGCTCTTTTGCTGTGTTTCCGTCATGGTACGGTAAAGCCCTGGATCAGGCTTGGGTTTCTGGTAGAGGGGGTGTGGGCCATGTGGCGAACACCAGCAAACAGTCAACAACACAATGGTTTGTTTCTGGTTTGGCGTGGTACGGTGCGGTTCATATTTTTTGGGTTTCCATTTGAAATAGTACCCTTATAACGGTCCCAATTGTTCCATTTTTCTGTACACTTCCGCTGTGGGTGGAGCCACCCTGACCGTACCGTACCATTTTATTCTGGCACCCCCCAAAAAAGGGTACCAAAGAATGGAACAGTTAGGGCCAGTTATTTTGTTCCTATTCCTAATGGATACGCAAAAAAATATGTACCGGACTGTTCCACTTGCTGAGCACAGACGGACAAATAAAAACATGCTCTGAAACATATCATATGCTGTATAACGGATCATATTGTGTTTTTGTCTCACATTGCAGCGTAGGCAGTCACTGTTGATGCTGAAATTGCAACATTTCCACCTATGTTGGCCTGTATGCACAGCAGCTTATGAGAACAGCCTTATCTGCACATCCCTTTTAATTGGTCAGTTTCTGCCTTTATAAGCAAAAGGAACCTTGAGATGCAGAATTCTAGTTCTAGTGAAAAACCCTATATCTACAGAAGACGGGACGAGAATTTCTCAAGCAAACAAATTCAACCAAAAGATGGTAAAAAATTGTTTTAGTGGAAAATCTTGCACTGTCTACGTCTCAATCCAGTCCTGTTTACTGCTGTTAATCATGTACAGTAACAAATCTTACTGTGTTTTGTGACAGGTGCGGATCAGTGATGGAGTGGATGATCTGCGGTGGAGGCGGGTCGAGCTGTTTGACGTCCAGTTCCTGCATCAGACTCTCGAAACGATTCCAGTCTGTGGTCCGAGGCGGCGGCAAGGTGGCGCCGCAGACGTGTAGCTCGTGCTGAGGTTGGTGGCAGTCGGTGTAGAACGGAGACCAGGGCTGTGAACACTCAAAGGGGCTCCACGTGTAATTTCCAACTTTTGGACTCCACATGTCGTCCTCCTCTGAATGTTCATGGTGTTTCGTCTGTTGCTGCTGCTGTGGTGCTGCTGGTGGAACAGAGGACTTCTCTGATCTCTTCCCCAGGCCGATGCAGGTTAACACTGGATTGTTGTTGCTCAGCACATCTGTCAAACGGTCTGCACATGGGCGGTAATTATACTTTTTTGGATGATCATGCAGAAGTGCAGCTTGTCTGACAGGTGGAAGAACATATCACTCTTACAGTAACTCACCGTTATTGTCAGCCATGCTCTTCCCTTTGTTCACTTTCACCAGACTCTGTGACTTCTTCAGCCGTCTCTTGGTGTGTGTGGATCCTGCTGTGTCAGTAGTTTCACTGTCCTGTAATGAAAAAACAGTATGTGCATACAAAGCACTTTACACACACACACACACACACAGCTCTGTGTGGTGACTTTTGCTTCCATCGCACACTACTTATAGTGTGTGTTGCTGCAAAAAGCTCATATTCCACATAGAAGTTTCTTATAATTCGCCATTCTGTGTAAAGTATGGACGTGTTTATTTTACTTTATTTCATTTACTTTATTTGTATAGGTGGAAAATGAGAAAAAACATTTGTACTGGTCAACAACCAGTTTTATGCATGCTTATCCATATGAGGCATGCATGTCTGCGCTAAACACAAAATAATTTATCTTTAAATAAAAGATACCAAACGATGTTACTGATGTCCACAACATCAGTTTATTTAAATATGAAGTCTATATTAAAATAACTGAATTCCTACTTGTATTTAGATTGATTTACAATTATTTAAACTTGCACAGAGTCCATTATTATGCTGTCCTCCGGGACACAGGTCAGTGAATATAACTAAACATTAGTGAACACCTAATAGACGTTGTTCTTCTTTTGGCTTCTCCCTTTAGCGGTCGCTACTGATAGATACTGTTCTTGTTTAACAGTAAAAAATAAAAAAAATCTAGACACTAGAAAACAAACACTAGACTCTCCCGAGAACAGATGCAACACCACACACACTAGTGCACCCTGAGAAATGACCGCAATAACGAATTGGACAGATAACCTAAACAGAGAAGCGCTGTTACACAAATAAAACTGCCAGTGAAATTAAGAAGTGGCTTCAAGCACTGGAACAAAGGAAATAAAAGAAGAAAGAAAGAAAACAACTGTCACTATAAAGAAAGTTGTTTACAATGGCATTGAATTCAGTCTGGGACACTAAGTAGTCTCATTAAATTTCCCTTTGCAAACTATTCCACGTGGCTGGATGGAAAATGTGTGTCCCACCTTGATCTGTGGACAGACACCACCTAATGTCAGAAGTGTCGCTATATATCACTATATCTGTACTGAATGCAACTAAACCTAACCTTTTATCGTTAGTATTGCCTAGGCTTATTTTAAACTATAATTTGAATGATTAAAAGTGAAAGTACTTGTGCTGCAGTGTAATGTCTCCTGTGACTGAAGTATTATAAATGGCTTCATTACGTTTAACAATGTGTAAGCAACATGTTGTTGTTGTTATAGATGTTATTACATTACATTACATGTCATTTAGCAGACGCTTTTATCCAAAGCGACTTACAATTGAATTGAGTACAATCAGCCAGGGGTGGAATCGAACTTGCGACCATTGCGACTATGATGTCTTTCGCACACAGGGTACCGGTCTTAACCACTGAGCCACTCCATGTTATATTTTATTTATTTCTATACATCTTTCTATGACAGTGTTTACATGATCTTACATGTCTCCTTTAATAGTCAATATATCTGCTACTAGTTAGTTGTACTGTTTAATTCACGTGTGAAAGTCGTTTCGGTGAAAAAGTGTGGAAGATTGGAAGTGGGAGGGGCTAAAAACATACGCAAAAAACTTCTATTAGGTCATCTGGTGTTGGGTTTAACGTACATGAACGAAAGTACATAACGCGTTTATTAGGTTGGGATTGTCATCTAATCTAATATCTAATAATGACAATACTATATATAATATTAGTATGTGTCTTTAGATACTCTGTAACCTGATGATATTTACAGTGTATACCTTTGCAAAACAGTGACCCTCTATAACCCTCTGTGCAGCATAATCACTTGTTCCCCTTGTGTCCTTGCTGTCCAGCTCCCATCTCAGATATTAGCTGTTGGCATGAAATGCAACAAAAGGCCTCGAGAACAAAAGGCAGATATAAAAGGGCCTTATAAAGGAGATTAAAGATTATAAAGGAGATTAAAGTAAATGGTGGATCTGATTTTGGCTGACATACAACTGCCCTCGCTCATGTCTCCTCCACACCTCCTCTGTTTTACCTCCTGCAACCTCCTTATGAAACCACGTAAATACACGGGCTTCACATGGGTCACATTTCACATCAACATCTGACCTTTAACCTCTGTAATGTGCACTCTCTTCTCTAAATTTCTATGATATAATCTATTCACTGATGTTATATAAGGAGACTGTAAGCAAAGATCGGCAACCTCAGTCCTTCCCTCACATACACACGTCAGTCACATGTGGGTGCGGGATTACAAGAGACAAAACTCTGACACCTGCTTCACAAATGCTTAGAATTAGCCTGATCGCGTCCACGTGTGTGAACCACATTCACGAGATGTCAGTTACTTTTAGAGAACGGGAGCGATGTTTATTTACAACACTTGACAGTATTATAATGAGGCTCTTCATAAGGCAGCAGCTGTAAAGAGACACAGTATAAGGTTGCGTTACCTGAGCTGCTTGATGTGCGTGTGTCTTGTCGCAGTCATCTCTGGTCAGTCTGCTGACCTGACGGGGAGCTTCACACGTCTCTGCAGCATCAGTACAAGCATACGGAACATAGTACTTATTATAATCATAGAAAATATTGCCTTTTATAGTGGAAAATATTGCTTAATTGGATGTGGGCTGACTGTAATAATGAGAATACCCCTTTGTTAAAGCTATTGTGAGTGAAATCCTTTAGTTAAAATGTGTTCTTTGCCTTTGTTGTTTTGATGAGATGTGTTCTCCTGGTCACCAGAGGACATCCAGCAGATAGGATTACTGTGTTTTTCTACAAGGCAGACAAGATACGTTGCAGTATCATGCAGAAATACTTAACATGCAATATTCATTCATATCAATATCAATTATGAATGAAGTCCCAAGCATCTGTAAGGAAAATGTGATCTGAAATACTGTGAAGTCGCTGTGATAACTTTGTACCAACCTGAGATTTCGTGGTCCATGGGTGACGTCGGTAAACATGACCTTAAAAAGACAAGATGATAAATACTTTAATCCCCTAATGGGACCTAAGTTCATTCTAAACCATAAAAGGAAAAATATTAAATATCATTGAGTGCTCTCTTATAAGAACGTATATTATTGAACAGCATGAGCCAAGAAATACCTTCTACTGCTCCTTTTTGATTTCTGTGCATTCTGGGATAGACATAACAAAGACCATGATTTCAGCACAGTTATTGAAAGAGTGAAAAACAAAAGCAAAGGAATTACACATATTAGCCATCATCATTCATACTCTTAGTTATTAGAAGTGTGATTTCAGGGATGTTTGTTTACTTTAGGATTTAGTTCAAATAACCTCTTTATGTGCCCTTGAATTACTTTTAATTTTATTCAACTAAAACTACCATTAGGATATAAAAACATACATTCCATGTTGTGCTTTTATTCTGAAATTCTAGTGCTAAAACAGACTGATTGCCTTTTTGGCATACAGGATGTTTTTCTGCTTTCCTACATGGCAACCAAATCATACACCACTTTTTTTTTGTTCTCCTTCACCCTTAGTTGTGAAGAGACCGCTATACCAAACAGCAATGTGTGTGGTGTGTGTGTGTGTGTGTGTGTGTGTGTGTGTGTGTGTGAGGTGACGGTAAACGTACAGAGGTGATAGATGGTTCGGAGCCTCCCCGCTGAGGCTCACACCTCAGAAGAGACGACGGGCTGCACTGGTACTTGGGCAGGACGTCCTTGAGTGTTTGGCTGTAGGCCGCTTCATATAAGCTTTCTGTGGAGCCCGCCTGGGAAACACAACACAAGTCGCCAGTTTGCATGACGGCAGCCAATGCGCCGCTGTCATACAAACTTTTACATTAAATACATCTTATTATTGAGGTTCATCAAGGAGGACTAGTCGGTAATCAATCATCGTTCCGACTACACAGTAGAAAATCAATAAGAGGCCTTGCATCGGGGGGCAGTAGAACATGACTTCTAATCAAAGAGTTTGGCATCTGCCCACAGTGTAATTACTCTGCATGTACAGCGTGTCACTCAAACATGCATAATCAATATCCATCACTCGTTGCTGTACTTTATTGTACTTCATTTCTTTTTCAGCCCCTGAATAGGGCAGCTCAGCCGTCTGATTTAGTCTGTATGTAAAAAAAAATAAAAAAGAACAATGATCTGTGGAAACTAACCGTGTAAAAAAAATAAACAAGTATAGACAGCTTTATATATCACAGCCTTATTCATGAATCATGATACAGATCTTCTGTTTAGTTTCATCTCACTGCTCTGGAGCTTCACCTTAATCCAGCTCTATCCTTATGGTTTACTCGCTGCTGCTTGGCAACATCATTTACAAACGTGGCGTTCTTTCATCTTTATTCCAGCGTGGTCTCCCAGAAAGACTTTACTTTACTCCTCTCAGCTCCTCATTATTTTTTTATAACTTTCATTCGCAGTTTTTCAGTCTGCGTCACTTGTGTAAGCACTGACATGAATCTGCTTTGTTTAGCAACATCCATCCATCCAGTGTCTCCTCCACATGAGGGTCACGGGTCACAGCGCACACTGGGCAAAAGTCAGGGTACACACTGGACAGGTCGCCAGTCCATCTTAGGACCAACACACAACTATTCACTCCCACACCTACAGGCAATTTCGAGTGTTTATTAACCTCTGTTTGGTTCTGGAAAGCAAAGTACACGGAGAAAACCACACACACACACGGGGTATTCATCGGTTTGAAGACTTTTTCATGATTAAAATAAGATTTTCCAACGTGAATATTTTTTTAATTTCTTTGCTCTAGATAACAAAGAAATCATTAAAAGTCAATCATTTTGGTTTGTGGCTAAAACAAGACATTTGAGAACATCGTCATTTCCAGGTTTGATGAATACCGATCAACATTTTTTAAGGTTTTCTGATATTTTATGGACCAAACGATTAATAATCGACAGTTGCAGCTCTACAATATTGCCATTTTCATGTTGGTTTTACATTCAGTTTTTGCGCTACTCAAATATGAGACTAATTTTGTTGTATTCTCTTGTATAATTCTATTCTATTCTAGTCCAGTCCATTGTGTTGCTACTAAATAAGGGTTTTGACCTATGTGTAAAACCCCCCAAACTGAGCTGACTGCACTCAGAAGGAATACTTCACCAATTTGCATTTAGCTTTGTATTATTAGAATAGGAGTAGTATTTTTGAAAAATTGTATTTCCTAACCTCAGTTTTCCCTGAGTCGAGAAATATCTAATCTTATATTCTTTTATTTTCTTACGTGCCCACCAGTGACACTTGGTCCGAGCCTTGGCTTGAAACTGCAGCACTAATTCCACACTTTTTAGAGCCACTCGAAGGGGGGCGGGACCTCCTTCCCAGAATGTAAACAGTGTCCCCCATCTTTGCTAACAGTTACGCTAACAGGTCCAAGTGTCACTGTTGGACACATAACAACGAAAAGAATGAAGATATTTCTCAACTCAGGGGAAACGGAGGTTCGGAAGCACAATTCTTCGGGAATACTACCCCTATTCTAGTAATACAAAGCTAAATGTAAGTCTGTAAAGTCAATAAATTCACTATAGATTGTTACAGATCATCCAAATAATGGTTACTAGTTATAATTGTGACACCGTTACACTGGAACAATAGCCCAACCTAATTAATGTTATTGGTAAAAACCTGTGTTTGTCCCACTATTTGTCCCGAAAAATGTTTATTACACCAGGTGTATTCAAGACCTGCCATATTAGTTAAACTGATTTATATCTGTATATTTGACAGATATAAAAACCACAAAGCTGGTGGTGCATAGTGCTTAGTACTGTAGTTGTCATATTAAGAGGATAAAGTATACCATAACAAAAATAACGCTTTTATATTATGTATACAACCACTGTCCCAAACAAAATCACAACAAAAGAAACTCCATCTCAGGAACTTCATGAATCTTAGAAAGAGGGAAAGCTGTTTACAGCGGCACCTCGCTCTCCAGAGAAAGACCCATTTCAGGTCATTGTCACCAACAATAACATCAGCTTGTGAGGCTGCACGGACTAAACTAAACAAGGGCTCCTCGCAGACAAACCTCACATTCACGTTCAAGTTCACAATAAGGAGTTTCTTACCAGCGTGAAGCAGAACAGGTTCATGTTTAAAGGTCCCGGGCCACGACAACAGAGTCCAGCATACAGACAAGCCTCTGGGATTCACAATCACTCTCTTACAATATCCCACCCAAACACTACAAACACACATGCATCCTGACACAAGACTTGTGCACCCCCCACAGCCCAGTGGACTAATCCTACTTTCAAATCCCTGACATAATCCAATAGATGCAGTGAGCCATCAGTGTCCAATAGTAGCCTCAGGAAGAGGTAAAAACAAGACAATGCACCACCCAGGTTGGCTTTGTTAGACATTTCAAGAGTTCAGTAAGTGAATTAAAAGCTCGAACAGACACTATTTAAATAGAAACCCAACTTATTTTATTGTTATCTTGCAGAATACACATAGGTATAGCCTACAGTTTGTAGTCAGTCCAGGAGTATGCCTCATCATTTTTCACAAATGAATGAGTTTGACAGTTCTAAAACGTAAATTGCATTATCTTCTACGGTGAAAAATGAACAGGTGAAGACAAACGCTTGATTGCGGCGCTTTTATCCCGCACTATTGCGGCGATCAATCCCATTTCAGACAGCGCGCGTTCCCCCGGGGGCAGCTGCAAATGTTCACCTGCTCTCGCCGTGGAGATACTTGAGAGAATATCAGTGTTTTCACTCCGACAAATCCCATAAATCTCGAAGACACACACCTCTTATTACAGTCATTTCTTTTCATCTGAGGATCAGTTTAAATCCTCCGGTCCCAGCTCGTTTTCCTTCCAGGCAGTGGTTCCAGTGAAGAGGCTTCTGAAAATAACATTATTACAATTATTACTGATGTCAAGCTCAATGTTAATCTCCTCTTGAAAGCCTTCCAGCCCCTCCCCACCCTCCTTTTCCTCTTTGGTGTATTTGTCTACAGCCCTACTGTCTTTTTGTTTCCCATCCCGAGATGAGAGATAAAGAAGTGCTTTCATCTTGTTGTGATTGGGGCTTCATGGCAGAATTAGGTCAGAGAACGAGGACAATATTTCTTTGGTAATAAGAATCAAATATGCTTGTGCTTTTTTCTCTATTAAAGACTGTTTGAGTGTCTCTCGCTGTATATTCACTCAAGCATAGCAGTCGTCTATCTGGCCTCACCATCGCTCAGTCTAACAAGGTCTGCATCAGGTGTCCGAGGAACTGGGGCCATATAATGAGAAGGGGAAAAAGTGACAGCAACAGCCACATTACACTGGCTGAAGTGATGACACAAATGAACCAACTGCTGACGGATGGGAACCATCCAGAGTAGTTTACCAAAAATACAGACAGGCCCGGATCATGAGGGATCCTCAGAAGGGAGAGCGATTCCATCGTCTACCAGCCATTATCCTGCCTCTGCACAATATGGACGCTCCTGTCAGTAATCTTTGTGGCTAAGATGAGAAAACTGAGGAAGCTGAGCATCAGCGATACTGGTCAATAGGGCAGTTACTACAGACTTACTGTAAGACCAGGCAGATTAACCCGTGCATTGCCTGCATGGACACCAGGAAAACCCAGAAAAAGATGTGGGGTTTCTCCGGGTTCTCTGGCTTCCTCCTACATTCCCAAAAACATTGTAATATGGGGATTAGGTAAATTAGACACTTTAAACTGACCATAGGTGTGAGTGTGAGAGTGAATGGTTGCTTATCTCTGTGTGGCCCCTGCGACGGAGCCTGAAAAAGATCAGTACAAAGACCGGCTATGGATACTGGTTCCAAAGCAGAGCAACTATTGGGGCATCCATCAGCCACCTCCTCAGATTTTAATGTGTTTTTTTATCTCCTGTATCTATCGAGGCCTGGTTTCACTCGGCATTAAAAGTTCTTTGTCGCGATGCCCAGTTCAACCACACTGTGAGCTCTTTGGCGGCCGAGCAGGTGGGGGATCAAGTTCCGTGCTCTTTTGCAGCGATGACGGCTGTTCCTCTAACCAGACTCGTTGTAGCTCATCTGGCTTCATAATCTTTTAAGTACCTATCACTGCTGCAGAATATTAAAACGTTATGGCTGCATATTTATTATGTTATGGCTGCCATTCGCTTCGAGTCTGACCCCTGCCACATGACATCTGCTTCGGTCAGAGGTGCCACATGTACAACAGAGCGGATAGAAAAAAAACAAAAACCTCATCTGGTTTCATGCCTTTGAGACTCTCGAGGCATATATTTTTGAATTGTCATATTCTGTTGGATCAGTGGCTGCAATTCAACTATACTACTCTTCCTCACTTACCTCCTCTACTACTGAAGCTGAAGTATGTCAAGCCCCAGAATATCCCCCAGGGTGCACTGTGGCCACTGTGGTTGGCAGCATGCACTCTTGGTTTGCACTGAGTTGCTTGTGGAGATTGCAAAGGTTATCACGTTTAGAAGGTTGACTGATCAGTAGGAAGCACAAAAACGGTGTGATTATTTTTTCTTTTTGCTTGAGATGCTCATTAATGCTGACTATGTTTGTCATTCCGATCCATTTTGTGCCATTTTTTCACAGACTTATCTTTTAGTTTTAGTTACATTATGGTCCATTCCGTCATGCTTTCATCCTGTTGTTACCTTTTCCTTTGTGGGATGGATCCTGGCATCAAGGCCTCTTTTTTTTCTGAGCTTGAAGATCCCTATAATTTGGCACGTGAGTCTTCAGTCTCCTGTGTGACAATTATAAGTTCAAACCATTGACAACACTGGTTAAACTGGAAACTGCTCAGGTTTCCACAGTGTCAGAACACTTTTGTAGAGCATTTATGAGGTCAGGCGCTGATGTTGGACGAGCGGAGCTGGCTCGCGATTTCTGTTCCAGTTCATCCCAAAGGTGCTTGATGGAGGTTGAGGTCAGGTCGCTCAAGTTCTTCCACTCGTCAAAGTCGTCAAACCATGTCTTTATAGTCCTTGCTTTGTGCACTGGGGCACAGTCATGTTGGAATACACTCAAAATGAAGATCTACATCACTGTGTCAGTACAAAATGATTTAAACAATATACTAATATGGCTAATAATGTATTTCTTGGTCCATAAACTATAAGAAGGTAATCATGATTTTAGTAAAAAAAGCCCAGAAAAAACGGACTGAAGCAAACAGAACTAGTACTTAACAGAAAAACTATAAAGAGATGGAGGTAAAAAATAATAAACATGTATATCTCCACACTCTGAAAATAAAATAGAATGTACATTATTGACAGTTACTGGAATATATACAGTATGGGCTTGATATTTACAGTATAAAAAGGACTCAACATATGTTATATATCACCCAGTTAAGTCCAGTGTAGCTACCTGCCACTGCTTTGTTTTTTAATGATAAAATAACATAAATTGAGGCAAATCTATCTTGTTTGTTGTAAATAATTTTTTCTACTGCACACACTGCCCATAGGCTAAACAAATGCCTTTGGGTGGGACCATCATGAACATCCGTAATGCCCACACTCCCCCTTCACAAAAAAAAAAAGAAACGCCACAACTCGACAAAACACAAACACTCATCAAAATGTCCCTTTCAGCCACTGTTGGTATTGAGTGTTGCTGGGCTGCCCTCTACTGGGACCTGTCAGAAATACAAGATGATGCGTCCCCACTCCCCACAGGCCTTGCTTTAAAGGTTCTTCTCTGTTGTCTTCACTGTAGGCAACATTCTGTAAGAGAAATGTAATTGTAATGAATGAATGTGTAAGACTAAGTAAACCATCACAATTTATATTTGTCTCAAACATGCCCGTACAGCCTCTCCATCAGCTTCAGCATCAAACCGTATGCTTTACGGAACAATCTGTTGCCATAGGTACAGTAGTGCCTTCACAGTTGGTTTAGCAGGGCTGACGTAACTGTTTTGACATTGCGCCTGTAGATGGCAGTGTCACACCTACAGATTCCAGCGTGGCTCTGAGCTCGTGACAGATCCAGTCCCTGCACTTAATGTGCAAGGCTGTGACAGAAAACATGTGTTTATTATAAATAAGTGAATGTCCCTCAGTCTTGCGTGCGGAGGTTTAAGTTCAGAGGCTAAGCTAAGTTTACTGTCTGAGAACAATGGTTGTCATGGGATCTTATATTACTCGCATAAATTGCAAATTGCGGCACGGCAACAGTTCTTTGTGGCGAAAAAGTTTTAATTAACCGCTGTAATTCTTCTCGTGACACTCCTGAATATAATGTTATTCATTAAGTCCTGTACCTTCTTCCACTGTGTGCAATTATAACCTCAAATCACATGACAACTTCAGCCCAAAGCTTCTGCTTCTGCTGCTTATGCTGCTGCTGCCGCCGCCACCTCAGGTAAAATTTCACCTCCAGTCTCGGGGAAAGTACAATTCTCAATCACTCAGATGTGTTCATCCAAACGGGGGATGGAGACGACCTTTCTGACCCTTCCTCCCATCCTCCCCTCTACCCAGCATTCCTGAGCTGACCTCTGACAGCAGGATGCATAGAATCTCAGCCCGAAAGGCCACGACCCCGCGCCCTTTATTGCGACCTTTTGAACTTTTGACACCCCCCAGTCAAAAAGTGAAACAGTTTGTCCCCTTGGAATAAATGACCTCTCATACCCTTGTCTGGCAAAGGTATGCGAGTATGTTGACCCCGCTCAACCTTTCATTAGCGCTTCCTTTTATTACACCGCTTCCTCCTTGCTGCCTCGTCAGCACGTCACAGTGCGGGGGATGGTGGAGGGAGGGAGAAGTGAGTGTGTGTGGTGGTGGTGGGGGGTGCAACGAGAGAGAGAGAGAGAGAGAGAGAGAGGAGCAAAAGAAACCTGAAAGAGAAAGCAAGATAGAGAGGCGGAGAGAAAGATAGGCATGCAAAGCGAGGGCCAGAGATAGAGCAGGGGGAAAGACAGATTGGCAGCACCTGCTGCGTTGACTGAAATGTCACCTTTAAATGGTTTCCCTGTCCTTGAAGCCAGACCGTCCTATCTGATCTCCATTCTCCTTGGGAGTTGTAGTTTTCATGACTTATGTAGGACACAAAACAGAATCCCTTCTAAAATATAGCTACAGTTCAAGATAAGCTTTCCGCAAAAGGGAAGGAAAACAATTTCTCCTGCCTCCCGTGGCTCGGCGGGTTCTGCTGAAATTGACCATTTGAATGTTAAGTCAAAGGTCATTGTGCCATGTATGAATAAGATAATTGGATTTTGTGGTTTGCTGATAGAAAGCGCTTACAGCTATTCGCCCCAACAACTGTAATTCTTTTTCTCGCTGTGTTTAGCGCTCATATGATATGAAATCTTGAACGCTGCTGGTACTGCACTACACCTCTGCTCATCCTGAGCACAAGTAGCTTAGGCAGAACTGAATAGCTCAAATGTGAGGATTTAGCTTTTATGATCCCAAAGAAAGAAAAAAAAACCACAATTTCCCAATAGAAAAGCACAAAAATGGAGGAACATTTATTGTGTATTTAATAAAAGAAAATCTCAAATCTGCCCCAAGGTGAGATCAGCATATTCACATCTGGAAGGTGGCAGCTCATGTTAGCTGTCATTTGACACAAGACGCAGCTGACACGTGTAAGAGATCCGTGTGTGTATTTGCGTTGTAAGTGCGCGTGCAAGTGCGTGCCGTGTCACAAGGGGTCAGGGATCTACAGCGTTTTAGGGTGAAGTCAGATCACGCTGACATTGCCTCCATGTGGTGGCTTGCCACAGGGCACAGTGGTGCCACACTTGATGTCATTTCTATCTTAAATGTCACTCTCAGTAAGCCCATCACCACCACCGTCTCCTGGCTGGCATCCCCGTGGCCACGTTCACCCTTCAACCTCACACTAATCCAGCACAGGAGGAGAGGGCAGCTGTCTGCGACTGCTGTTTATACCTTTTATTTATTTTTTTTTACATAAACTATTGTGTCACTGCAGGTCGTTAAATTCAAAGATACACACACACACACACACACACACACAAAAAAAGTACACTGAGGCTCAAAGGACCTGCATTATGTGAGCATATGTGCACACTGGATGCATGTTCACCATGGCTCACCGCTGGCCCTGAAGTGACCTCTATAGTGACCCCGTGGTCATGGGAGGATCATTCATTCCCACTGCTGTGGTGACAGTCGGGCTAATTACTCACACTGACTGTCTGTGAGAGCCATAAAAGGAGTTGTGTAGCTGTGGGATGACAAAGTGCCGTGTGACAATTAACAACAACACTCATCATACGGCAAAGCCATGTGAGTTTAGCAACATATAATGAAAGACGTTTAACTTTAAAAACTATAAAAAAATATATATAAACAACACAGTAAAGTGGCATATTGTGAATTTGCTTGACTGTAACATTTAGTTTCTCATGTAACTACACTTTTATTAAACCAAACCCTGATTATTTTAGTCTTCAACCAGTGCTTTGGGTCACTATGAGTGGATAATGACCTGATATCTCACTCAGCCTTTGTCCTTTTGCAGTTTTTTTTGCATCTTCTTAAATCAGTATGTACATGCAGTCACTATTTGGTTGAAACACACCCTAAAATGTGCAGTATTTGTCAAAAGTAGATCTTCCCATCGAGGGTTTTCTGTGCAGGTCAGTCCGTTCTGACCAGTCAGAAGAGGTCAAAGGTCAAAGCTCAGGGCTGATAATGAAAATGTGCTCGCAACTCTGCTCTCATGCTCCTCTCGTGATGAGGCTTCAGGATATAGTATTTAAATGATTGACAGCGACACCGTGACGTCACACTTTTGGTTTGTTAAGTTCTCTTGTGAGACCTCGAGTGTTGCAGTTTGAAGTGTTGTTTTTTTTCAAAGCAGAAATCAGCTGAAATCACATTCACATTCACATTCCCACTGGTCAAAAAACCCGTTTAAAACCTGTTCAACACTTTTAAAGCAAGTGGAGTCACTCACCGGACAGGCATTCAAGAGAAAACAGGTTTCGGGTACTACTATAGATTTCAGGCGTTTTGACTGCTATTTGTTTTGTGTATGCGTCTTATTCAAAGTCCTGATTCCATGCTTTAGCTGAGACAGTGAACAAAACAAGGGCGCAGGTGTATCCACGGGTGGGGCCTAACTAGCAAACGGGTTTATGTGTCAACTGATGTTACTTGAAAACACTCTAATTTTCCATCAAAACAAACCTACAGTTTGAAATGAGTGCAGGCAACATTAAATGATGCGAGCGCTCACCTTATTTCTACTGTACAGAAGAGGATTAGGGCCAAATGTAGACTTTTTTTTTATAAATTGTTAAAATGTGGCTCTCAACCTTTTCCATACTACTGCCTTCCAGCTGTCAAAATACTAGTTGGTAAACAAAGCTTCATCATGTCAGAATATGATATTTAAGTGTTTTAACTTCCATTATGCACCTCCATCTATCCATCCATCCACTTATTTTAAGTTTGTGGGAGGAGCCGGAGCCTGGCTTCACCCTGAACAGAAATGACAACATCCCTGTTTAGTAAGTAATCCAGTTAAGACGTGTGTGTGTATGCATGCATTATAAAGCGTTTTACCTCACGCAGCGTTGTCCAGTTTTCTGTGTATAACAGACGAAGCTTCACTTGCACCCGCGCTGTCGCTGCTCGTCCTCGGATATTTCTCCTCTGCTCGTTCCCTCGATGTGTGCCATTGATTTTTGTTTCCCTGACCTCTCATATCTGTGACATTCGTCTCTATTTCTCCGCCACTGGGTTTCCATCCGTTTTTCGAGCAACATCTCCAGAAGCAGAAATACATGACATTTACAGAGGGCAGACGTGTGATAACCCAAAACCAGGAAGTCATGATCGGAACACCTGTTTACATGAACACTGATCGGAATAACAATCGGTATAAATCGCTTTAATCTGAATGAAATTTCCTTCTGAATGCACCATACCAGGCTGCCTTGGTGTGTCATTTATTCCAATGACTTGTGTTCATGAAAGTAAAGCTAGTGAGGGTTTAGCTCTGTCCCTCTGAAATCATCAAGTATGCGAGGGCGCGCTCTTACAGCCATATTGAGCACTTTATGACCACTTTCCATGAGTCGGCGTTTTTGCAGACCTTGCCTGAGGGAATTACCCGCAGTTGGTACGACGGTGTGGTTAACAAAAGATTTTCATCTAATAAGAAGAACGTACATGCCATCAAGTTGATCACTCAACTATTTGTTTACTGTATATTTTTGAATAATAATTAAAGGCGGGGTGGGGGAGATCCATTTCTGGAGCATTTATTTTTTTTAACCTGATTGTAACCAATTAATTAATGCACTGTCACAAAAATGAAAAACGTCAGTCAGCAGTGGAGTGGACAGGCCTGTAAAAACACTATCCAATCATATTGAATGGAATAAATGGAATTGGATCGCGATGCATCATTGCGCGTACCTCTGCTAAATCCAACAAAACAGCTGCAGCAACGTTATGGCAGAAAAGGCGCCAATAACAGGTGTCGGTCGCAAATGAAACACGTTTTTTTTGGGAAAGATACTGCCAAGAAAGAGGCTGATGCAGAGCGGTCCAAGACCAGAGTGAACACCATTGCTGCGTTTGAATGTTTGGCGACGACTGAAAGCCCAGAAAGAGCTGCAAAGTGATGCCATGGTGGTTGTTGTACTTGTTGTTGTTTTTCATCCTCACGTTGTCATTTGGACGCGTCACCAAAAATAGTATGAAGAAAGGGGCTTGGACTTTTGAATTCAAAATGTACCAGGTTTTTCCAGGATCTACCAACCCTACCTTTAAAGAAGCCCAGAAATTGAATATAAAATGTCCCAAACTCACCAAATTAAGCTAAAAAAAACATTTACATCATCAGAGCATTGATTCATTTTTCATATAATTTCAAGAACTTGCTGCATCTTACATTCAGTCAATTAGCAGATCATCAAAATCAGTGAGGGGGGCCATGGCTTAAGGGTTTAAGAGGGACATTGGAATTGGGCCAAGCAACCATTCACACTTGCGGTCAATTTGAGTCTCCAATGAGCCTAACCACAATCTGTGGGGACACATCATACACAACATGCAAACACCACTATGATTCAAATCTTGCAACGAGGCACCATGTGAAATCTCTGAATACGAGATTTACTCTGGGGAAACTCTTTTTCCTCATTGTGACTCGCAAGTGTGATGAATGTCCCGAGGGTGCATCAGCCATCATGCTCAGAATAGCGGGCTACAGTCAGTGTGCTTCTTATTATCATTAAGTTCTGCTTTCTTCTGTCAGAGGTGTGTGTGTGTGTGTGTGTTTCTCCTTTTTATAACTTAAAAGCGGCCCTACATGACGGCTGCTACACAACTCACCCACCACTTTATCAAAGAAACAATAATGAAAGCGGCTCCTCGCGGTATTTAAATATAGAATGTAATAAAAAGTAATGTCAAAAAAAAACAACACACAAATACAAAATAGACAATCCATTTGTGACCCATTTCTGTCCCAGTGCGAGCTCTGTCGGACTGAACAACAACAATAATAATAATAATAATAATTAAAGACATTCTCTTCCCCGGGCATATAAATATATGCAAAGCCCTCGTCACTGACTAAGAGTTTGTCACTGTGTGTCCACGCCACAACTGTGCTGGCTCCTGCACAATAACCAGTGCCCACCTCGGGAAAAAAGAAAGAAAAATGTGTCAGGAGAACTGTGGCTTGTTATACAGCCGGTGTGATTCCACTTCTCATTTTGAAATTCCGACCCCTGCGTGTGCATTGAAGTGTGTTAAGCCGATAGCATTAGTGCTGCCTCTATGATCGTGCAGCGAGGTGGCATCGTCACCTTGTGTTTTTTGTTTTTTTTTTTAAGTAAAGCAGAATTATTCCTGCTTTCTGGTGAGCACTTACCTTTCTAGCTCAGTGTGAATTAATAAAAGCCGCAGAAAAGAGGTTTTGTGGAAAAAAAGGAACATGAGGACAGAATCTCAGGTTAAAATGTACTTCTTTTTTATTATTATTATTAATGTTATTATTATTCTTATGCCTCACACTCTCTCAGCTCTCCTAACCCCTGCGTGAACTGTACCACTGCAGGAGCTGCTCGTTTCAACTCCGGGTTTTCTCATCTCTTCTCGTCATTCCATGTGATAGTGCGATATCAAACCCGATTGTTGGCTTTGTGTGTGTGTGTGTGTGTGTGTTTTTTTAAAGCGGTTTGTGCTCCTGGCAGTGGAGGAAATCAAACAACGTTCTCTCATAGCAAACCCCTCTCAGAATCCAGGAAATCCACCCCGGCGCTGAAATTGAACAATGATTGTCAGGCGTGCGCGGATGAAACACGGGATTATATGACTTCACGGTAAAAGAGGTGTGGGTGATGAGTTCACCGTTTCAAACTGTCGTCATCTCGAGGGCGACGACTGTGCCGGTCACATGCTGGGTGAGGCTATGGCGGCAACTGTAAGAATGCAATGTTTGTCACTTGTGTAGTGTTTGATAGTGGTAAACTAGATAAAAGTGAAGGCCGAGTGCATCGAGAAGCCTCGGGGACCGTTGATGTGCTGCTGTGATGCTGCCTGACATCTTCCTCAGAGGTGTTTCAGGCAACAAATAGCAGGTCTGTCTGCTGTCAGCCTGTAGGCCACCTGGGGGTCAGACCTGACACTCAGCGCCGTGACAGCAACCCCCCTCCCCTCTCCGTCCAGGGCCAGGTTGAAGCCCCAGAATGCACCGAGAGCCGTCACAGCCGATGAGGAGTGACACCGGTGAGGACGGAGAAAAATCCCTCTTTCCTTTTAAGGTGCAACGAAAGGTCAGCAGCCCCGGTATCACTGGGAGAATTACTCACCACGCTGCCTACCTTGACATCAACAAGAGAGCCGACCTGCGGGGAGCGGCCAAGAATGAGATGAGGGGAGAGAACAGGTGGAGGGCTGGAGAGCGGCGGCAGATAGGTGGTGAGGGAATAATGAGTTGGAGGGGGGAGGACAGGATGACGGGGTCAGGGGGAGGTGGAGAGGCAGGTTGAGGTAATAGTCTATAGGCAGCGTGTATATATATATATATATATATATATATATATATATATATATATATATATATATATATATAAATATATATATGTGTGTGTCCTGCCATTTGAAATCCTGGTGTGTGGGTGCAGGAAGGCGAGGGAGTGCATGCATGCTCATTGAAAACGTCTTGCCCTTGCAGCACTTCATCACATTCCGTTTTTTTTTTTTATCCACGCTTCCTGAACTTCCACTGCCTTTTCCGCTCCAGTTGACTCTCGGTGGGACAATGCGTTCAGAGTGTCCCTGCATGTGCTTTTGTGTAAGCGTATTCCAGCCTTTAGTTGAGATGTGAATGGTGTGTGCACCTTCGCCAAGGTCAACCCCCTAATGAGAAATCTCTGGGGACAACAGTAATTATCAAATAACTAAATTCAAAGCCAGCCAAAGTGCATTCATTATTCTAGGGCATGTACCTTGAATGGGTTTGATTGCATCTTTTAGTTTGGATTAGAATGGATTTTTTTTTTCCTCCCAAAATTTCTCATTCACAAAGTCAGTTGCCATGTCAGTGTGATGAAAATCTCGCAAGCTGGTTAAGAAGTGATGGGTGAAGCTTCATGAGACCCAGATGTCTTAAGCAGAAGAATTTATTGAAGCCGGGTGGAGGAGAATAGAAATGAGCAGGTAATACTTTATGATTCTGAAGGTCATGCGGCTTGCGGAGTGAAACTAAACTCATAAAAACTTATTCTCAACTCACCACCATGTCCACACAGGGATATTCGTTACGAGACCAAAGCATCCATCCATATATATGTGTGTGAGGAATCTGTTCAATCCCAGAACATTAAATCATGTTTACCTGAGTCGCATTGTCAAATTCATGCAATACTTTCCCAAGGGAAGACAGTGTATCCCGGAGCTGACAGGCCTTTGTGTTATGACTGTTCACTCTCTCGACCAGAGACTCGGTCCATCATATCTTTATGACCTTGGCTGCTGATGGCAACTGCCAGTGGGGACAGGGCAGGCTTGACTCTCTATCAGTGTCTTCCACTCTCCTTGACACAGACTATGAGCTATTGCTTTTAAGGCCAGAGAGGCTAGACACCAGCCAATTTGACTTTTTCCCGGAAAGTATGTTAGGTTTTGGTAAATGATTTTGCACAACATTTCTAAAGCCTAATCCAACACACAACATCATTCTCAGCCTAATTTTCCAGTTGCCAACGAGTTTTGAAAGTGGAACTTCAGCAAGCGGCCCGGCCTCCCAAATATGGTTAACGTCATGATTAGTTCTTGGAATCTAATGGAAAGCACGGCGCTGCTGGGGATGGTTTCCATGGGCTTGGCAGTTGCTATGCAGTGATTGACGCCCGTGCGCCTTCGCTCCGCTAGCTCTGCTAGATTTTCCGGCCCGCACGCGCCATTATATTTTGGCCAACCCCATTCTGTCCCAAAACAACGTTTTTCACATTTGATCTGGCATTATTACACAAGTAAATAAAGGATAACCGATACGCTAACATACGCTAGCATTCGCTAGCTGGAACCCTGATGCATGTAAGTCATGTTATTTTGTTTCAGACACATGAGCGCACATGTATCTATAGTAAAGTGCAACATATGATCCAACATGACAACTGAGCCGGTGTAAACACTGCCTGATGCTATTTTAAGACTTAAAGAAGGAAGGATGCTGCTAGCCTGTCATTCGCAGTGAGGGCCCGTCACATTTGAATTCTGGGACCATATGCCACTTCATAGATCCTCTCTAATAGCTTTCCCTTTCCATCAGGATTGTCTCACTATCTGACATAATGTAGATGTGAGACAGCCACTCAATATTCAGCAAGCGCGTGCACTACCTGACTTCACGCCTGTGTGGCATTCTCTAAAACTACCCGCACATAACAGACATTTAAGCACACTGGAGCACTTGGCATTTGACTTGCTCTGGAGTATGGAATGGACGAGGGCTGAGTGGAAGATTGGGATTGATCAGCGGCGAGATAGTGGCTGTGCCTTCTCGCTCAGTGTTTCTGATTTTTTAAGGTCACCCTCACTAGAGCCAAAAGGGCACATCAATTTTAGAGTCCTCAAGAGGAGGCACTGCGTCTCCTCCTCGATCACTCAGCCCCCTGTAGAGAAGCGACATCTGAAGGTGCGCTTGGTCTGTGTGAAACCCGGCACACCGTGCATGATCGAAATTGAAAATAAACAACAGACACGACCTGGGTAAACAGACGGATGGCACCTCAAAATGTGGCAACAGACGGCTTCTTGGAACATGTTACCACTGCGAGGCGACTGCTTAAATGACCAGTGATCTGTTGGGCGGGTAATTACAGTATGATGCAGTATTAATATTGATATTTGGACCTTAATACTATATCCTGAATTATACCTTTTTTAAATACCAGTTTTATTACGTCACATTTTGGTAAAATCAAACACATTTCACAATTCTCTCTGGAGTGTTCAGATTCACATTTATTCTGAACACTTAACATCCTCTCTTAAGCTCCAGCTGCTCAAAACACACAGACACACACTCACAAACACATGTGTCTTCCTCCTCTCCTTTGGGGAATGAGCTCCGTCTCTGGTCGCGACGTCCAGCCTTTAGACGGCCAATCACGAGCACTGTTGGATCTCGTAAATGTGACATTAACCTCCTTAGGAAACATTTGATTTTGAAAGACAACACAGTAGCCAGTCGACACCACAAATATCTGAGTACTGAAACTGTGAAGTGCAATACCCAGCCCAAATGTAAGTCGATACCACAAAATTAGTGAAATTAGATACCCATCCCTGTCTGTATGACCTGTTTACAGCACATTCACATAATGTTACAGCACCATATAATTACACAGTTATGCCAAACACATTATGCCAAACACATTAATTACACATTATGCCAAAGAAGAAGAGATGTTTCCTCCAAGCAAACTCAGACCTTTTCAGTTCAGCTGTCAGACCCACAAACGTGGTTATGTCTTCATTTCACAACGAGGAAAGGAACAAAACATGCACAGCAAACAGAGCGTCGGGAACAAACACTCGACATTGTGATGAACTTCGTGACTGAAATTAGAATTTGGATGCTTTTCAAAGTAAAACGCATCATTTCGTGGAAAGTGTAATCGGTCTAGACGCAACCCTGCCCCCTGTACGCTGCGAAAAAGGTCAAGCAGAGTGTGAAGCCGTTCAACATCCACATCCAGTAAGACACTTTTGGAAAGCTGTGCAAGGACAAAAACAATGAGGCGTTCATCCCCGAGACAGCTTCAGGGAACAGCAGTGAGTGGGAGGAGAGTGAAAAGATAACATCACAAAAAAAAAAAAAATACAGACAAGGAGAGGGAAAGGGAGGAGGAGAGTCATTGGAGATCAGGGTGACCCTGCGCCACTCAGGAACATGTTCTGCCTATAAGCTAAAGGAGAAGCCTTAAGTTTACCACTGCATAATCTCGCCTCTGTCAACGTTCCAGGGACTCGGCCTTGACAGTGATCGTGTCCCAGCAGCAGCAGCAGCAGCAGCAGCACGGGGCCACCCCGCCCTCAAAACTCCCGCCTGTCATGGCTGAAGCATGTTTTGGCAAAAATGTTTAGCCTCGTCTCTGTGGTCCGAGAATAAAAAATGCACCTGCTCTGAACACGGGGAGGTGATCGGAGACACTCCAGACTCGTGAATTCTCAAAAACTCACTTCATGGAAACGGGAAAGTTTCCCATTTGGGTGCCAAAGGCATAGAAGGTAGGGGGGGTGGAGTGGGGGTTTTGGGATGTGGGTGGGGGTTGGGGTTTGACCTGCTCACAAAAACACCACAGCAGATGGTGTCTTGTTTTGATATATGTCAGGTTTAATGGAGCCTTCCTAGCATCAAAGTAAAACAAACTCCTGGTTCAAATTGAGGGGAGGATGACCGAGCTTTACATTTAGCGTGAGGCGAAGAGGACGGAGCTGTCCGTGGTCAGTAAGTCAACAATTGGGCAGTTTGTCTTCGATTAAATGACCACTCGAGAAAAATGACACGTCGGCTGGACGGACCAAACGCCACATGACGCAGTGACTGGCAACAGAGAGCAGTAAAAAAGTGAAAAGTAATTTTTGAAATGGAAGAAAGTAAACTGTCGGTATATGAGAGGTCGTATACAACGTATAGAATTTTGACCAAGGGTTGTGGTTTAGCTGGCTTTTGCAGTTGATGTTTTACAGTATTGCTATTATTTGAATATAGTTGTATGTTCAAGGTAAAAAATAAAAGAAAGTAGAGTCATATCCAAGCTAATGGCATGACTCATATCTTATAAAATAAACAATGTTCTGACACAGAAACATAAGATACATATTTGCTAGTTTTATCTGTTCACTCTTGGGTGTGTTCATTTTTGGGAAGTTTCTTGATACTAAGAAAAAAATCAAACATAGAATATTACTGCATATGTAGCTGTGGTTTAATCTGGAATCCCACAATGATGTCATAAATATTACCCTTTTGCCATAATGGTATAATCAGTATTTCTTAGTGTTCAACTTGGGCTGAAATGATGAGAGTCTGGTGTAAAGGTCACTGATCACTTTGACCTTTGACCACTCAAAATGTTTCATAACTAGTTTTTAGTTTTTGGACACAAATGATGGCCCAATTTGATACAAAGTGAACCGTGGAGAGATAAAAGATTTTATGTAGGAAACTTGGCTTTAGGAGTTCCGTCCTCTTCACACCTCGTTTAGAAATGGTGACGCAGATACCTTGGCTTTCTGATTGGGTCTTATCAGTCGCGATGTATCTGTCGCTGATTTGTCGCGCTCTTATCACATGACCCTCTTTCTGGAGGGAAAACAAACTTGACTGCCCGTGTTGAATACAATATGGATAATGAATTACAAGCCACACTGACCTTGTTGTCTTTCCAGGCAACTTTCGTGCAGCTAAATGTGTACGGCACGGGTAATAAGAATCAGAGAGAACAGAAATGATAAAGATGAAGAGCTTTCATGTTTTAAAATGAAAAGGTTTTAGTGAGTAAAACTCACTTTTACACAAAAATGAGCTGGTATATCAAGGATTTTAAACAGGTGAAGCTGCTAGAAAAGCTAATAAACACCATTCCCAATGCTACAGTCATTACTATATTCAAATTTTTCTGGGGTTCCTCGTTGGTGAGTGAACAATTTTAAGGTGCTAATAAAACGAGGTAAGATGTAATAAAAGATACTGAGTACTGTTCCAACTAAGTTGTAAAAAGTAACGTTTGCTGAAAAGATTCATGGCTAATGGGTATGCCGGCGGGGCAGGAGATTAATATGTCTTAGCATTGACACTTGAATGTGTGTAACTACCAAAAATGAAGCAGATGAAGAAGAAATTGTGTCAATTGGAGCCAAAGCCGATAAAAAAACATGCATGCGTTGCTATTCTGACAAAAGGATTAAACTGTTTTTTTTTTTGACCAGCGTGAACGAAGGGAGGATAAGTAGCTTTAGGTCCTTTGTAATTTCAGCACCCCCTAAAACTATACAGTCATTAGCATTTTACAACTGTAAAACAAATACCCACACATGGCTCCTTCTGCCTGCCACCTACTGTGACCCACCACACACACACACACACACACACTCACACACACTCATTCTTCTGAAGCGGGTCAAAGGTAATGGCAGTCACATGACTCAGAGGTGGGAAAAATACTTTTTCTGTAGAAGAAGAAATGTGTGTATCTGTCTTCTGGCAGCAGCACCGACATGACAGTGGTGATGGTGAAGGCCTTGTTTCAATTTGTTTGCACTGCACCTTTTTGTAGACATGAAGCTATTGCTTTGTGGAGCAGACGCTGTCTGGTGTTAATATGACATCCTTCCTGTGCACGTTTGCAGATGACTTGGAAATGTGGTATGGCCACAGTGCTGTCAGAGAGCCTGATTGTGTGGGACTGCAGATCAATAGTCAGCTATTGGGCAGACAGTGGCAGTGAGCTGCAGTGCAATCTGGGAGTTTCCTCTGGGGAGCGATAGGTCACAAGGGGTGCAGAGCATCAGGCTGCTCGTGTTGTTTAAGATGGGAGTACAGGCCGGTGTTGTGTGTTTGTGTTGCAGCTGCTGATGCGTGAAATGGAACCCAGGTAGCTGGGTGGGCCTCGGGCCTTCACTGTATCTTCCGCCAAGTGATTACTTTACTCCATTGATTTTCTTCCCTCCTCCACTGATCTGAGACGATCACTGGGAAAAGAGAGAGAGAGAGAAAGAAGGTAGAGGAGCCATTGATTGACCTAGTACCAGGATTCAACGATTGACAGCAGAGTGGCGATGCTCCCTCTTAGCCCTCCAATCTGTGACTGAGATCTCACGGTACATTTACGCTGTAACGTTTAAAAAATCCTCACTGACTAAGGCCAGATGCTAACCTATCCAAACATGTTGAGACATCCTGAGAAAAATGGTTCTCTGCTTCTGAAATTCCACCACTGACACTCAGAAAGCACTCAATTGTGTTTACATGCATGTTAAAAGTCCAATTTCAGTCAGACTAGGACAACGTGTTTACATGACACAAGCTAGTCTTAGTCGGACTAACATACCTGGTAAATGTGACTCGTAGCCCAGGGAGACACATACAGAGGGTGTTTGCCATGTTATGTATGTGTAATGGCCCTATTACCGGATATGTTACGGGATTATTATTATTATTATTTTTTATCATAACCTTTTTAGTTCAGTCTCGAGGGGAAAGTCTGCCAAGCCTTCAGCCAGAGCAGACTCAGAGGTGGAGCCCGAGACGTACAGAGGTGAGATGAGTCACAGAGCTTCCTGTGTTCTAACGGCTTCAGTGACGGGCTACAGCGTGCAAAAACCTCACTTTGTCTTAGAAGTGCAACTCATGACCTAATAAAGCAGCACTTTCTGTCTGTTTATGGGGGGAAAAATAGTCTGTGGTCTGCTCTGACCGCCTGTCTGACATTAAGAGCCAGACTCTTTTTTTTTTTATCTAATCGAATCAATCAACAAAATTTGAAATGATGAAATTGGTAATAAACACTCAGCCAGTTCTAATTGCATGAAAGACAAAAACAACAATTAAAGGAGAAATGGACAACTTATTGGCTTTGACTTGTCGTCATAATGTTAAAAGTGATTGCGTGGCACAAAGAAACTGCATTATTCCTCATCCAAAACAATGATTGCTGTGTCTCTTCATCACGGAGCACTAGAACATGAAAGACGCCAAACAAAATGTGTTCTCATTTTCGTGACCTTTTTGAATATAAAATGTCATTGCTTCATATTTTATCTCTCCAGTAACTTGTGTTAAATGTCATCATTAGCGCATGACCTCCTGGTTAGTTGGGTCACGGTGACCTTAACCTTTTGACCACTTGAAATCTAATCAGTTAATCTCTCAGTGCATGTGGTGTGCTGCTTGTGCCAAATTTAATTAAATCCCCTCAAGGCATTTTTCTTTTTTTTTTGTCTTTTTCAAATATATATCACATTTGCATGGACGGGACAGATGTGAGGACACGGTGACCTTTTACTTTTGACCACCCAAAAAGAAAATCGAAGCGGTTCATCCTCTAGTCCAAATGGATGTTTGAGCCAGATGCAAGTCGAGTCCCTCAAGGCGTTTCCCAGAGACGCTCTGTTCGGAAAGAGACGAGCGGAAAGGCGACCCAAAAACGCGAATCCTCCGACCACAGCTGTCGCCGGCATGGAGGCTCAAAAACCTGACTTTAAGTCAAGTAAAATGTATTATTATGATATGTCATGTGCATGCATGGCATTTTAACATGGCAGCTATAGCCTGAATGTGCATTGTGTTATAGCTTATTTTTTTGGGTAATTTTGGTCATGTTCTTGCACAAAAAAAAAACAAACAAAAACTAATTTAAACTGCATATTTTGATCCCACTGTCATTGGTGCATTAAGAACCATGCATTCGATGTTATGCTTTCATCCTGAATCCATTCTCTTCACTTGACTTCTCCCTGCCCCTCCCTCCCCCGAATGAGTAATGAGTGAAATTAGGTTATAAGATGTTAGAAATTAAAAGCTTTTGTAGATTAATAGTAGTAAAAGTTGAATAAGGGCATAATAAAACAATCTGGACGTTTTAACAGGGAAGGTATGCTTCTACAATCTAACACGACACAGAAAATAATAATGCAAGAACTCTTATCATGTTGTCATGTGCAAAATAATTAACTTTTGTCATCAAGAATATGCATTTATGACTTCAAGATCCCCTAAAATGGGGATTTTAAGGAACTGTAAACTGTAGCGCAATCTACTGTTATTTTATAATGTGCTACTTGAGTAAATGGAAATGTAATGTAGTTACTCCCCCAACCCCACCACTGTGTCTTGAGTGCCCTGCACGGTGACAGGCAGTGGTGGTGGTGCAGCATCAGGGGTCAGACATGTGATAAGAACTGTGAACTTCCATTAACAGAGCGGTCACTGTGTGAACAGGGTCACCTCGCCTGCTCACAGATATCTATGGATCTCCCCTGACAGATTGATCAGGCTCAGTGGTGTCAATGAGCTACCAGAGCCAAACAAACAGCGGTCCCACTTCTTGTGTGTAAAATTGCCCGCGAGAGAAATGTGAAAATACTGTACTGGAGAAGCGGCGGCGACTGTTGTCCGTCCGGCCGGCAGGCGAAGGTCAAACGCAGCGGTGTTACTGGAGCATCATTAGACGGGGGGGAAACCGTGTAAAAGGCCACCGTCGTAATTAAGACCCGAGACCTGCGCTTAACATTGGCACACTTGGGGTCTGGAGAGTGATAAGTGCTTGATCCTGATCAATAAGATGCACGGCCCCATTGCCACTTGCAAAATCAATATTGTTTTATTTGCTGTTACAATAGGCTTGTCTGGTTGCAAATGAGGTCTGAGCTGCAGAGTTACTTTGGAAGTGGAGACCTGAGCCGAGACTTCTGCCCCCAGTCCTCTTTAATGAATAGGCCAATAAGTGGCTGCTCTGGTGACCTCGCCGCTCGCATGCCTGCGGGAACCCTGCAGGAGAAATCCCCAGCGGTGGAAGTCATTATCTTTACGTACACACGGTCGAATCTGCATGCAGCCTCCTCAAATTGACAATTTTCTCCAGTATATTTGTTTATTAGTGCAGTGTTCGGCATCGCGGCGCACAGCTGGAGTGATACGAGCGATGGGAGATTTATTTATTTTTTTCTGTTTTTATAATGTCAGGGTGGAAAAACAATGTCACCTTCTAACCGCAGCGATTAAGGTCTCTCATGTTAATTCCTTCTGATGCGAGGCCGTCTCGAATATAATGGAGCACATTGCAGCCATTAATCCTCCTCGTATGTTCCATAGATACAGAGGTGGGACGACTTAATCTGGATTTGGCAAACATGAACCCGAGCATTGAGCCTAATTGTCACGATGGAGCAAAAGATGGGGGGGGGACTGGAGCAATGATTTATAAGATAGGATTCAGCGGAGTTATGAATAGAGAGCGGGGCAGTTAGGGGGGGAAAAGGTCTAGAATAGAAAGGTCATTAATAGACTCAACAAATCCATTCATTCAGACAAAATGTACTGTGTCCTTCCACCGGTGGAATCATAGATCATGCTGACGCTCTGGCAGATTTCACCTCCGCTCTTCACTGTTTCATTTGGGATGATCCCACTGACTCTTACATGTGTCCATTTCTGATTTGGCATTTTGTCCTTTTGTTGATGTTCAGGCCGGCGTCACGTGAGGAGCGTCGCCAGACTTTTGTCACTAATGATTCATTAGAGCAATAAGTCCCTCGAGGCTGTGGTTTATGGTGATTTTAGCACAGCTAAAGGGGTAACCTGTGCAGCTGATGTAAAAATCACTGTCAACCACGGCCTCGGAGATCTTAGCGAATGAATTAATGACACACTCAAACGGATGTAATGTGGTGTTGCTTTATAGAGTATTTTACAATGGTTTCAAATGAAGTTCAGTCAGTCAAGTAGTGGAACTGATTTATAATAACACCCCTGACATTACTGTTCATCAATGAATGCAAATTTCCCCTGACAGTGTTGCCGCTGTAATTTGATTTGATCCGTCAAATGTCCGTCTAAGCACTTAAGTTTATGATTTATGGTCACCGCATATGTGCACCCCATCGCCACCGTGCGTAATCATGGTTGTTTGCTGGTCCTAATGTGTCGTTCTGCAATTACCCTGCCACATCCGCAACATACACTGTAGTGTTTCTGTCATTTTGAGCCTCTGGATGCTTCCCCTCCATTTTTGAGGATGCAACCGTATTTGTTCACGTCAGCCTAATAATCAATGTAGATTCTTCCTTTTTGTAACTTTTGCCTCTTGATCTGCAGCTTCTGAGCATGAAGGATAAAGTATTTTGCCAGATTGATATTCGCGATGATGTTCCATTTTAGCAGCGGTGCTAAACCACTGCGAGTGAATCTGTGAAACGGGGAAGACGACGAGGTGCGCTCATTTTAATACCGCCACATTTCTGTGGTCATCGTCTCCTCGATTTGACCCATCCTTTGTTTATCTCAATTCAGGCAGGCAGCAGGATGTGCGCTGGAGGCTATACGATGTCATCAATCACTGCCGCTGTGGTCAGTGTCATTGCAACACGTCGTGGCGCTTCTGGAGAGTTCCATATTGCCCATGCGCGAGGGCTCCGTGTAGGAACAATGCGGGGCCATAAATCAGGTTTTAAAATATCATATTTGATGTAATCCCACAGATATTCAGGGAGCTAAAGCTGCTGTTCGTGGCTGACAATGAGAGGCTTTATTTTATTATGTCGGTGACTGCTGACTAATGCCGGCTCGCACTCTCACCGTGATCCAGCTAAACCAGAAAAAGACTGTCAAGGTCAAGATTATTTATATTAAAGGACATTTTAAAACAAACCCCTGTTGCCCGAAAGTAAATGCCAATGTAGTGAGACATACAGATTGTGTTGCAATGGTTTTATTGTTGTGTTCAACCTCTTTATGTCAGCGCACTTGTATGTGTACCATACATGCTGTGCAGTATCTGCGGTCTGTAACCGGAGATGATATCTCCAGTATCTCACAGGTGTCGGACTCACCTTGCACTGAACTCCTGACGCGCGCCGCTCCAGGAAAAGGTCAAACACGAGACAGACGGCAGACAGCGGCTATACTGACCGGCGGTGTGTCTCATTATGAGGGGCCTCCTGTTATTCTCCAATCACTAGCATCACACGGTGAAATCAATAACGTTGTACCTAAGACTCACTCCCTGAAGATTTAAACACCCCCCGCTCTATATCCACACAGCCAAAAATATATTTGCCACCGCTGCTGTAACGCTGCTCCTCCTCCTCCTCGACATAATTCACCTCCGCTTCACCTACTGGGCGCCATTTTGTCTCAGGGAAACAGCAGTGCTAATAAGGCTCCATAGCTCTCTGTGATTATTATCAGTGACAGGTGCGGTCAGGGACCAGTAGCTCTCTACTGCCCCTCATGTACATCAGATCCTGTAACCCACTTGCCCTACAGCTCCAACTGAATCACCCTCTTGCCCCTCTGACACACCAGTGTGCAGTGTGAACTTGTGGAGGGACGGGGACAGAGGGCAGTGCAGAGGTTAGCTGCTGCTGCTGGTACCCACAACACTGCCTGCCGCAGCCAGTCAGGCAGCCAGGCCCTCTATGGCCCTGAGGCTGTTCTGTCTGTTCAGCATCTCACTTTAACCTTCATCTAGGAAACAATAAAACAAGAACAGAGAGAAGGGAGGAGGAGAGGGAGGAGGGGAGAGAGACAGGGTGTGAATGTGTGTGTGTGTGTGTGTGCGTGCTCCGAGTATCTGTGTGGGGGGGAGATAGAGAGAGATGCTGTGGACATTTGACACATCTCCTTAAGCCAATGTCTACTTTATTATCTTTGGCAGTCCTTATTGGTCGCACTAATCAAGTGGAAGGCAGTAGCTCTGTGTTGGGGGGGGCTGACACTCTGCGTGTGACAAATATATTATTAACTGGAGGGAGACGGGCGACCTTGGCCGTGTCACCTGAGGACCCCGCCGGCACTCGCTCTGCCAGCAGGAAACGACCTTCATATTAAATCCCCGCAGAGGTCAATAAACTAAATAATTCACAAAGGTTGTATGCTTTGCAATGAAATCTGCTGAAAGAAAAGAGAGATAGGGCGTCGAGCAGGGAGGAGAGATAGCAAATCTTTAACTTGTAAGCAGCTAAACAAGGACCAGTGTCCTTGTCAGTGTGTAGCCTCTTTATCATTGGGGGGTTGGTGGGGGTTGCGGCGTTTATATGAGCATGTCAGAGGACGATGTAAATCCTGAATCTCTCTCTATTTCCTCAGTACTGTCACTCCTCAATCGATCCGTCATTCTGTGGCAGCGGTGGGGATGGTGGGGGCTGGCAACAGGGGTTGGGGAGGAGTGGAGGAGTGGAGGAGGGGGGCGTCAGTGTTCTCTAATAACACCATACACTTTTTTTTTTTTTTTAAACATGGCAGCACACGCAGTGCCATTTGTAACCACGATGAAAACCCTCTAGTCCAGGGGTGTCAAACTCAAATGA
Source organism: Solea senegalensis (assembly GCF_019176455.1). NCBI lineage: Eukaryota > Metazoa > Chordata > Actinopteri > Pleuronectiformes > Soleidae > Solea > Solea senegalensis. Next base: position 12,980,256 of record NC_058033.1, read on the forward strand.
CCTGTGGGCCAATGAGCATCTAGTCTGGTCAAGAGGGGGCCGGACTACAGGAGAAAATCATCATCATCATCATCGTCATATCGCCCGTTAAGATATTCATGGTGCTATTTCACAGAATTTCAAAGTAAGAGCGCTTGTTTTGATATACGTCACAATAAAAACAAACAAAAAAAATATATGACTAATCGAGTGTAATCCCATTAATAATGCGATAGTTACTTATAGTTACTTTTGTTTACACTTTTGTTTCTTTATTGAATGTTATTTCCAACATAGACTTTACAGCTAAGTTGAAAGGTTGTCCGCCCGGCTCGTTGTCACAGACACAACGTCTCAGGAATGTCTCGCGTGGTTCTCACTTCACGTTTGGCACGGACGTTCACTTTTTGTGTGGATTTTTGGACTTGGGGATGAAACTGTTTGATTTTCGGTGGCCCAATGTCACCGTGACCTCACGTCCATAGTATTTGCATATCTCTGGGACACGTTTGGAGAATTTAATTAAACCTGGCACTAAACGTCCACTTTGGAATCAGGGGTGAAGTGATTTGATTTTGGTGGTCAGAGATCAAGGTCAATTTGACCTCGTAAAACGTAGGAATAATTATAATTGTTTAATGTTTGGCCTCATGTTAAAAAAAAACACTCTCACTCTCTTCTGGGGTAAAAAAAAAATGTCTGATATGATGAAGTGATGACATTTCATATCCAAAAAGGCAAAGGGCAGCTTCACTCTGACACCATATCACTTTTCCAGCCGTTACTCAGTGCCATGACTCAGAGGCAGAAGGTGAAATTGTGACAATGTTTCATACTGAACTGGTGACACTAATGTTGCACGGCCATCTCGAAACACTGGTAACTCTATAGATCCTTTGTTCTGCGAGGTCGAAGATGTATGAAAAGTGTCCATGTTTTGGACTCTCTAGTGTCTAACGGCGTCCGTGTTTGAAGCATTGTGTGTCGTATCACAATCGGCTGTCCACTGTGTGTGTATTCTATGAGTCCGGGTGTAAACTGTAACTTGACTGGTTGGCAGAGGCATAAAAAGGCGAGGCGGTATATAGCCGTAGCCGTGTTGTGAATTTTCCCCTGAGTGATGGATGCCCTCTGTTTTGTAATAGTCCACACACAGGGTTATTCTTGTGGGCAGGAGGCAGACCCGACATAGCTAAAGGTCACGGTCAGAAAAAGAAACGCCTGTCCCTGCGTCAGTGCCAGCCGGGGACCAAGAGGGAGGCTGTGACTAATCTAATCTGTGATAAAGTCATTGGTGTCACCACCAAATGGGTGGAAATGTGTTTGCAGGAACAAAGGTTTACAAAGTATTCCACTAGATGATCAGAACTCTTTAACTTTTGGTTGATTTAGACTTTTTTTGAATCATTTTTATTGTAGTTCTATTGTTTATTATTGTATTTTCCCCACAAATCTAAACATATACTGTAGTAACAGTATCAGCCTGTATGCACGATTATCATGCAACTGACAGACAGTGTTGGATTTTGGCTGTACCTTGCACAGTATTGAGTATTGAACGCACAATAACAAGGTGCGTTTATACCCAGTTTGATATAAAAAACAATTGTTTTGAAAAGATAGATATAGTAGGGGGTCCGTGCTCCATCTCTGACCCCTGCTGTAGAACATTTTAGACAAATCTGCGACATTTTCATCACACCAAGTATGTTTCTATGTACAGATCAGCAAGACTAAGCCGTTTAAACAAAGAAAGTAAACAAGAAAGGTACACGGGGCAAGGTGTGTCATCCTCTGCTACACGACAGACAACGACGTCTTTAGCTGGCGGTGACTCATTCCATGTCTTTCCACTACCTATTAACTTCAAAAACATTTAATTCTTAAGTCTCCTCATGAGTCCAAAAGAAGTGTGAAGCATGCGTCGTGCACCTAAGCCAGCGTGAGTCCAATTGAGAGTATACAGCACAGTAGTAATTTGACTCCTAAGTGCATTATCTGGGTGTGTTTCATACAATACAATACAATAGTCTCAATTTAGTCAAACAAACACAATAATTAGTTTTTTGCGGGTAGGTAAACCTACTGAGTGACATTCAGTTCATGTCACCTGACCAGTAAACAGGTCAAGTACACGCTGACCATACCACTTAGAGCTCCACGGATTATCTACTGTGTTGCACGACAGTGATTTCCATCCACCTGGTGCGTCTCTGGCAGTTTATACCATAAGAGATAAGCAGCAGTAAGGTATGCTAATGTTCCTCCATTGTCTGGAGATTAACCCACTCAATGATTTTTTTTATTTCACCCTGGTTAACCTGTGGTAAATCTTCCTGTTCTGAACTGAACTGTACTGTACTGTACTATGACTATGTAACCCCGCAGGTTTGTTCCCAGTCTAGATTTCATCATCTCAGTGGGGGGGAGGGGGGGGGAGAAAAACACTTGCGCAGTTGCTGATCGGTTCACAGTTGTTGTTTCATTCTCACAGCATCTACACTAGTAGATTAAAAAAAAAAAGACAGCAGGTGAATGAGATTTCAGGATGGTGAACTCCGTGACATGAATGCAGCAGGTTACTTAGTATAAGCTTCATAATGTAGGTTATTCTATGCTTCTTTTAAAGCAAAGGTCAGCAATGTGTTTACATCCATACCACTGTAATTTTTCAATTAAAGGAATACTTCACTGATTAGCATAGGGCTAGTATTTTAGAAAAATTGTGCTTTCCAACCTCAGTTTCCCCTGAGTTGAGAAATATCTTCGTTGTTTTCTTTGTTACGTGCCCACCAGCGACACTTGGTCCTGTTAGCGTAACTGTCTGCAAAGATGGCGGACACTGTTTACATTCTGGGAATGAGGTCCCTAAAAAAGTGCGGTATTAGCATTGCAGATTCAAGCCTCGGACCAAGTGTCACTGGTGGGCATGTATCAAAGAAAAGAATGAAGATAGAAAAAGAAATAAATAAACCTGGTGTCTCTATCCCCCGCATTATACATGACCAGTGATTACACGGACCACATGGATCGTTAGTCTGTCACGAGCTGACCCTCGTATCTGTTCTTTTGCAGCATGTGATCCGAGAGGCAAACACAGCTGAAGTGGAGGTGATAGACACCGGTGGTGATGCAGCCAAAATGTTTCATTTCAATCATTTCGACTACGGACAATCAGTACGTTTACATTTTGTTTACAAAACAAAAAAAAACAGAATTATTGTGGCAGTGCGACTAAAACCAGCGCTTTTAAAGATGCGTGTAAACATGTTAATCCGATCTGATCTGAAATTGCACTAAATTGAATTTCTGAAAGTGGGATTAGCACACCCAGATAATGTGATTGCGCGTGGAATTACTACTACATGTGGTGTATACATACGGTCAAACTCAAGCTGGCCTGGGCGCTCTGCACACGCTCTGTCAACTCTAAGAATTCAATATTTTTAGTTAGTGGATGGTAGAAAGGGGTAGTGTAGTGGTTAGCTCTCAGTCCTCGTGCCCTTTCCCAGTGTTTTCCAGTTTCCTCTCGCAGTCAGAGGGTTAGTCCCAGGGACAGGCAGATTTGGGGATTAGGTAAATTGGACACTCTAAATTGACCGTAGGTGTGAGTGTGAGGTTGTTTGTCTCTATGTGGGCCTGTGATGGCCTAGTGAACTGTCCAGGGTGTCAGCTGAGATTGGCACAGCGCCCCCCGCGACCCTCATGAGGAGGATAAAGAGGTAGAAGGATGGATGGAAGGACGGTAGAAAGACAAAGAATCGTTTTCGATATACCAGCTGAATTTTGTCCGTAGGTGCAAGAAACCTGGTGAATGCCACCGATTCTTCATAATGTTTCGCGTGTGGCACTTGAGGATAAATGTGTTCATACGACGGGCTCTTGCATGAGGCCAAACGACTCGTGAAGGTCGGACGGTGAAGAAATATTCAAGCACGGTGGAAACAATTTACAGTAAAAGGAAACCAACAGCACTGAGGAGATGGTCTTCACAATATGTATGAAATCCTTCATTTTAGATGCAAAAAAAATCCATTACATGTACATATGTCGGCGTGGTTGTGCGTCAGGAGTCGGAGCGGGTGATTTTTTAACCAGAGGGTTGGTGGTCTGATCGCTGTTTCCTATCCTCTCTGTGCACAAGTGTCCTTGAGCAAGACCCTGAAGCCCAAAGTGCTTGCGATGGATGTGCCAGCAGTGTGTAAATGGGTGTGAATAATGAGTGATAGAAAATAGTGCTGCATATAGATGTGCTGCATGTGCATGTGAATGAGCGTGAATGGCAAAGCTGTAAAGTGCTCTGTGTGTGTGTGAGCGGCTCTCAGAACCAGAAAAGACTAAATAAATAACGAGCATTTGTTATTTGAACGAAGAAAAAGACACTTTTTATGGGTTAAACAACACTGCATAGCAGATAATTTGAGCTTGAATGCAGCAACTCTGGAGATATAGTATATTGTCCATGAAGGGATGAGGTCAGGTGGAGCCGTGGCGCTCTCCTGGCAAACCTATACTCGCTGTACTCACACAACGTGAAACATTTCACTGGTGGGAAATCTTTGATACGGCTCGAAAAGTAGTCTCCGCTGCCGCCTTCGCGTCTCGCTCGTCTGCCTTTGAGGCATTACAGCGGCGGATCACACACCATCAGTGCTATCGCTGCTCGTCAAGCGGGAACAATCATGTCTTGAGAAATAACACAAACTGCCTGCTGCTCAAAGATCAGACATGAGACGATGACACGCATATCAGGAGTTCTGGCTGTGTTTTCGCGGCGGTGGAGAATAAAAGGGGGAGAATAAAGTTTTACCTAAGGTGCGGTGAAATGGGGGATTTAGTGTGAATTCAAGTGCTGTAGAAGAAAGGGGAAAGAAAGAGAGGGATGGATGGAGGAGGGAAGAGTGAGACTGGCAGGGGGAGGGAGGAGATGAGAAGGATAGACTTTAACTGTCTGAAGGACAAAGCTACTGACCCGCGGATCATTCAGAGGATTGCCTTTCAGTTTCAGAGCAAGGTCAGGCTGCTTATTTTACCTCGGTGTTTTCGCTAATCTGTTTTTTGTGTCACACAAACAAACGCTGAGGCCGTGTACACATGCACGCACACACAGACACGGCACACACACGCAGACATTGAAACTAAGCCTTCCCATACTGCCCTGAAATAATAACAGCCTGTGTAGGCTTTGCCATCAATAAACGTTAGATGTGCAGGCTTTGTGTCATACATGAGTATCACGCCGCCTCGTTACCTGCCGTGAATTTGAATCGTTGGAAGAGGGTCATCACAGACTACACGTGTTCTGAGGTGTTTTTCAAGTGTGCGCACATCAACGCTTTGATCTATTGTTAGATATAATGAGCTAAAATCAGACACTCTCTCTCTCTGCTATTGACAGGACTTAAGGGGGCTGTGACGGTGGTTGTCGGTTGGCAGCTCATTAGGAGCCACACTACATTTATGTCAACACATTTAGTGACGATCAGCGGGGGGATGCTGGGAAGCGGTGGCCATCCCGCGGGACCCACCAGCATCTGTGGAGGAGATGCACCAATAGGTGTATAGTAGCTCCGGCACTCGACTGAAACACAATAACACCGAAGAGTGATGGTTTGGACTAACTCTGTGGCCTACTCTGGGTTCTGCTCAGCGTCATGTGTCATTTACAAGCGTGCCTTTACTGGGTCACAGCTTTAAAATGTTTCTCACCGTTTTATTTCACATTATATAATCACTAATTACAACCATTGTTTAATTCCATTGTCATTGTGTGAAGCACTTTCTTAGTAAAAGTGTGATATCAGTCAAGCCGTGAGAGTGGAGTAATCTGCAGCCAGTGTGTGTGTGTGTGTGTGTGTGTGTGGTGATTGTGTACACACAGTGTGGGTTAAAGTGCCCCAGCAGCGTGTTCTATGCTGATCTGATAATGAGGGAGCAGTGTCAATAGAATGTACGGCCCGTGGGAATGGCTGTTGGTGGATGGGGTGGAGGAAGAAGGCAATGAGCCCAGGGACACTGAGCTGTGTTTTCACTGTCCTCACTCATCATCACGTCTGTGTGTGTGTAGCGGGGGGGGGCAGTAAGGTGCTTCTGTCCCTGATATCTGACACGTTCACTCAGCCCCAGCTGTGTCCTCCCAGTGAAACCTCAGCCCAGCAAAGCGTCTCATCCTGTTTAAAACCGGGAATGGACAAAACCATTTCATACTAGTGCTATTAACGGTGTTAACGCGTCAATTTTTTTATCGCTAGATTAACGTTCTTTTTGGTCTAGCAAACTTTGTAATTCTTTTCACATGCTGTTGCTACAACTAGTAACGTTAGAGAAACTACAACACCACATCGGATCAACTAGACCGGGGAACAAAACAACAGGCATGTGTCACACACTCCATATCCAGCGCAGCCTGGATTATTTCTCGACGCACTCCCCACATCCAAGTAATGATGTATGCAGTGTTACCAACCAAGCTGGCAGACCCCCGAACTGTAGTAAGGAGACCACCGAAGACCGCGAGCTCGGATTAGCTCATTACGGCAACAACACATTAAACCATGGGACTTCGCCACTAGAACGGCAAGTTAACTATGACATTAACGTGATTAATCACAATTAAATATTTTAATCGTTTGACAGCACTAGTTCGTATACATATCATAATTGTATAAAAATTTAAGAATGTTTTTAAACCTACCGCTACGTGCAACAGCAGCAGCACGTCTGTGACTCATTGTGTTTGCAAATGGACCACGCGGACTGAATGAGTGTGTTAGCAGAGCCATAAACCACAAGGTGAAAGAGTAATTGGATCGGCCAAACATAAGTTATAAAACCTCATACAAGAAGACAGCGTGTCAGCCGAGTGTCAGTGAGAAAACTCTGGTTACATGTGTAAACCGAGAGGCCCAGCACTGATAGCTGTGGATGGCTATATGATCACACACGCTTACATGTACAAACACAATGAAAGTATCGGTGTCGCTTTGAACTATACCGGGTCAATATGGGCCAAAAAAATATGGATGCCTTTAATGTGTGACAAGTGGATGAAAGAGGAAGACCCATGAAAGAGAGACAGGAGGGGGTGGTGGGGGGTGGTGCAGGCAGTGCTATAAAAACATTGCGTGTTGTGTTGGCAGGCGTTCCAGTCAAATCCCTCAGCAGTTCAGAGCTGCCTTTTTTTTTTCTCTTCTTCAAGGCCCCGCCTTTGCCATCTGATATTCAAATGCAGAGGAAACTGGAGGAGAGCTCCACCCAGACCACCCGCAGAATCATCAGGGATTAGTCAAAGAGCACCAACTAGGTCAACAAGATGCAGGGCCAGAGCATGTTACAAGGGGACGTAAAGCAACTCATCCACACAGGAGCCGGCCTAGTCTTGCCTGTGATCCAGTTCCTCACGTGAACTCTGTCTCTCTCTCTGTCTCTCTCTCTCTGTCTCTCTCCCTCCTTCTCCCTCACTCACTCTCTGCTCTCACACATGGGTGGCGGCGCTTACGCAGTGACCTGTTTTCCCACACTTTGACAGTTATCCAAAAACAACTTCGAAATTCCACTTGATTTTTTTTTTTTTGCTATTTCAGAGCGAGCGCGTATGGGTTCAGCATTAGAAGCGAGGACAGGTGAAGGGAGACGTAAACATTCCCACCGCTGTCAGCCGCCGACGCACAATTGATTCTCTGGCCCGACGTTTGCTTTTCTGATGAAATGAACAGTGCTTATAACAAGAGAATGTGGTGTCCTTTTTCACTTCTAAACTAGTGCTGTCAAACGATTAAAATATTTCATCGCAATTAATCACATTAATGTCATAGTTAACTCACAATTAATCGCATGTTTTTATCTATTCTAAATGTCTCTCGATTTCTTTTTGTCCCGTTATTTTTTCTCATTTTAATGCTCTTATCAACATAGAAAAGTGGATCGGCTTGCTTTTTTTTATTGAGACAATATCTCCGTCACCCTGCATAGTTTGAGTTATTCCTCTTATTGTGAGAGCCGCACAATAATAAGAAGGCTGTGTATCAGCCTGCAGTACTGTGAATACTACATTGCCGTTCTTCAACGCAGACCGAGTCCCGTGGTTTAAGGTGCTGTAACAAGCTAATCCGAGCTAAAGGAGCTACTGGTCTTCAGAGGTCTCCTCACTATGGTTCGGGGGTCTGCCGGCTTGTTTGGTAACACTGCATATATCATAACTTGGATGTGGGGAGTGCGTCAAGAAATGATCCAGGCTGCGTTGGATACGGAGAGCCCGTTTGGAGACGGAGAAGCACTCAACGCTAGCCACCCACTCAAAACGTAACGTTAGCCTACTACTCTTTGGCCGGCTCGCAAGTGTGTGACACATGCCTGTTGTTTTGTTTCCAGTCTAGCTGGATGAAAAAAGTGTAAAAAACTACAATGTTTGCTAGGTCAAAAAGAACATTAATCTCACAATAAAAACTGGGTTTGCGTTAACGCCGTTAATGGCGCGTTTAACTGACAGCACTATTCTAAACTTTTACGTGTCGTGTGAGTTCAGGTCATGTAAGCTATCGAATGCCGTCTCTGCAGTTTCACACCAAAACAAAGCAGCACCAGGCATGATGCCTTGGAGTTTGTTCGTGTTTTTTTTTTGTCTTGGAACCATAGGGTTGTTTATGAAGCCTATTTCTCTCTGTACCAGTAGCAGACTGTTGAAACTGTTGAATGGGAAAGCAGACACCATCCCCATTGTGAGGCTAACATCATGATATCCCTTCACAGTGTGCTGCACTGAGCGTGGATCCTTTCAGGCAGCTCACTGGCTCTGCGGAGAAACTCAACACGGAGCTGTTGCACTAAATAACACAGACATACCTGAACAGTGACCGTAGTATCAACTGTCTGGGCATCAATACCCCAGAAGACATTTGTCAGTCTCCCATGCATGGTGACCTCAGCCGGATATAGTGTTGCCACCTGGAGCACTTTTCCCGGCTGTGCAAATTAAAATAAGTCCCAGAATGAACTTTATTGTGAGGTTGGTGGCAAAAAAAAAAGAAAGAAATAATGTGACGATGAGGAGATGGGGGTCATTGTGTGTAGTACTTTCAGCACCTTGTGACGGTGGCAGCTGTGACTTTCGTGTACCTCCTCTCTGAGCGCAGCGCTGCGCTGTACCCGGAGTTATCTCTCTTGTCGATCAGACACAGTTTCATCTCCCTGACACACTTCAAGGACAAAAGTGGAATATTTACCGAGATGACAGAAACGGCTGCTTAGCATGTCTGCCATAATCCACTCATAATCACTCTTGTCTTGTTTATTTTGAACAGAGGTCACAAGGTTTTTCTTCGCCGTCCGTAGTTTGTTGCACCAATAAAGACAGTTCCCCGTGTTAATGAGTAATCCGCCCATCATAAGGTCAGTGCTGAGGCTGTTCGGGAAACTGACCTTGTTGAAATTGCTTCAATGGTTAAATGCAGATTATAATTTCGCCCGTGGTTTACGCTACAGAGTAATTTAATTGGACTTTTCAGGTAGATACTTAACGCTTACATGTGAAAGTAAACAAGACTATGGATAACAAGATGGTAACAACTATTTACTGAGTCTACATTAAAGCTACAGTAGGCAGATTGATTGGTGAGGTCATTAAAGGAGCAACAGACAATTTTCCTATCCCTAGTCGTTCCTATGTGGTCACTGTTGTAAAGAAGCAGCAGTAGAAGACTCCTGTAAGGATACAGGGTCTTTCCACCCATCTTGTGGTGTTATGTCATAATTATCCTCCTCAGCTGATTGTGCGATTTCTCCAAGGTTGTAAATAGAAGCGAGATCACTGATCACATTTTTATAAATGGACTCTGTGCCTACACCAGCAGTTAGAGTCAATCATTTTAACTAGAAGTAGATTTTTACAACGTACAAGACATTGTGGTGAATGTGACAGACGATTGAACTATTGATTCAACAACAGCATGTGTCCTCTGCAAGGTTTTATTCAACGCCTCATCTGGTTCCTCCGCGGGCACGCTTTTTTTTTTTCCATCAAACCTTCCTTGCAGCTGTATACGTGGGGAATGTCACAACCACCCCATACTCATTCCAGTTCAAAGGTCACAGTGTGGTGTGACTTCCAGCGGGCCCTCCCACTGCAGCTCGCACCTGCCTCCTCCCCAAGAGGGCACTCCTTCACTCCGAAACCTTGGGAGAGACCGTGGCTGAAATTTGGGGAGCAGAGGTCGAAGGTATCGGGGGGGTTAATGTCTCCTGACACTGCGTCTCCCTCCCTCAGAGACAATCAGAGGCATCTGAATGTGAACTCTCTTCTGTTTGCACGGCTCAGCCAGGAGAAAACCCTGCTGCACAGCTGACCTTTGCCCACGCAATCATATGTTTTCTATTTCTCTTCAACTAGAAATATTCAGCGGAGAACCGAGTGACTGTACAGAGGAATGATTTTAAAAGAGGGCCGGGGGTCAGTTAACTTTATTCCCGGATGTGGAGGCAGATGGATCAAATCTGCATATCCATACCCATCTTTAGACATGAATGATAATCTGTAAGCACTCGTACTAAAGCGTGAGGTGAATTGAAAATTGATTGCCTGTATTATAATATGATAATATGAAAATATGTATATGCCAATATTCTAGAACTTTCACATTCCCAGCGTTGTCTGGTCACTGTCGAAAAGATGCAGCAGCGTAGCATGAAGTGGATCTAAACGCGGATCGTCCCTAAAATCTGGTGTTTTCTACACCCGCACGACTTTATTTTGTGCATCGACTCTGTTCCTGTTGACACAATGGTGCCGACTCTGTTTTGAAAGGCTGTGTTTGAGTCTAGATGGGCAGAAAGTGGATCTCTGACAATGATGAAGTAATACTAATAATGGTGTGTGTGTGTGCACAAATGACTAATTCTAAACGCTAATTTGACTGTTGTTCTGTTATTTAGAAACACAATGGAAATCACCCGATATGCAGCTACGTCCTTTTGGATACTTCCCTTTTCTGCGAAGATAACAAAGCAATGTTTAGAGGCAACCCAATATGAACATGGTGTTATTTTCCTATTACCATTCCTTTGTGCCTTGATTTTTACCATTTGTGATCATGACAAATCTGAGCCAAAAAGTTGTCGATTTCAGCCACAGTTAAAGAAAAGAGGCAGTATTTTACATCAGTGTTTCACACAATGTGCAGTATACATCTTGACAGTTGCAGATTTGTGTATAATATGTAATGTATATGACTATATATATATACAGTATATGGGGTTTTGTTTACCACACACCTAGGTAAACCTGCCGTTTCCAAGAAGCACTGTATGGATTATTTAAATGAATCACGACTTGATATATGCAAATCTTAAGTAAACGGCTAGAAAAGCTTCAGCTAATTTCTTTGGCAACCCTCCATCTGTGGGTCCTGGCCCTTGGAAAGACAGTTTTATACCTTAAGGTATGACATGTGTGTCTTGGATAATGTCTTTCACTTGTCCTCTCTCACTTAAAAATGTATCTGCACTTTCTCTCGATTTGATTATTTTGCAAAAAAACCTCTTGGGGAAAAAAGAGATCCTAATCCAGTCCCATTTTTACACACTTGGTGCGACACAGTGTTAACGGGATTGTAAAAAGCCGTCTTGTAAAACATCAGTCTGTGTACTGATGATGTTTTTTTTTAACGCTTGTTGACCTTTCCCTCTTATAATGTGCCACACTTTTTCCATTGACTTTACTCCTTTTGTCCCTGGCTACAGCTGCACCGAGCCCAACGCCACGACCAGCACGTTAACATCTGTATTCAAGCATCTTCCCTTAGCTCCCGGCGAAATCTGTCCAATCATGTACAAAAATAAAGTCGTGACAAAAGGCTCTAAAAAAAAAAAGAAGAAAAAAAAGGCCCCAGACTTTGTTTCTTAGCCACAATCTGTCCCTATACTTCAGGTCAAAGGACAGAGTTTGCTGAACCACATTCATGTGAAAGGCTTCAAGGGTAAAGTTCAGCATGTTCTGGTTGGAGGGGGAAAGAATGAAAGGGAGGACATTGTATCTCCATTTATGTGGCGTCCGGGGGGTCAGAGTTCAAAGATTAGAGGTCACGGCGGTTCAAAGGTCACAAGTTGAGATACCATCGAAATTACCAGGCCGCTTTGCTCATCTGACTTAAGGCTGATGTTAATGGCTGAACACATAAATAAAGTCCCGAGCAGTGCTTGTGGTGTGATTAGACGACAACAATAAACACAGCGGCATCAACTTTTTATGAATAGCACTTTGGTGAGGACTTTGATCAGACTTTTAACTGCTGTTGTACTCAAAATGCAAATTACAGGTAACACCTACTGTGAACAACAGCCTTGTAAAAGAAAACTATCCAATTTACCTGAATGACACATTGAGTGCCACCTCTGTTTATACTACTGGCAATGAACTGAATTACTGTTTAAACGCCACGCTGGGGTTACGGCAGGTTAGGAGGCATGACATGCAACTGGACCCGATACGAGTGGCCAATAACACCGCGTGATGTGATAACGGCTCGGAAGAAGGAGGAGCACCACACACACACACACACACACACACTACATGCTCTATTGTGCATTTGAAAAGGGAAGCACAAAGCAGAATGGGGAGAGATGGCTGGAAATGGGTTATGTTGTTGTGTTCCCGTTCACGAGAACACTGATGTTCCCCAGGTCCTCGGAGACATTTTGTTCAAGGCCGCGTTGAGATGACAGACTGCAGGCCAGCAGACCTGATAGCATAGATCAGTGCAAGATGTCAGAAAAGAAAGAGAAGGGGGGAGGAGTTTTTCCTTTTCTTTTCTTTGTAGAAGAATTTGGAGCACACTGTGTTCGGAGTTACACGGCTCTAGAAACTATTTCGCCCTATCAAACCCAACGAGGAACAGACGTGGCGCAACACTCTAAGTAAATTAAGAAGTCTCCGTGAGTGCATCTGCTGTTTGTGAATGACACCCCGCTTCACACTTTGGTGACACATTCTCACCTGGGAGCTGCCTCGGTGCCTTGTTCAAGGGCACCTCCAAGACATTTATGTTGTTCATTTTCTCCACTTGGACTCTGTGCGGCTAAGGCCCACAGTAAATCTCTGCCACCGAGGCAGATATATTCTTTTAACGCTTATATTCTGGACCCCGTCCAAGGAGAAGCCTAATGATTTGTTCACACTTTGACTTAAAAGCTTTGCTGGGGCACATCTTAGTTAATTTTGCATTTTAGATATACTTCTTTGATATCCGTAAGAGAGGTTGAGGAATTATTATTATGCATTAAAATTTCTCCTCTCGGTTCTGCCACTGTCTGGTGACGTGGTAAACAAAGTGTATTCTATTTGTTCAACTTTATGCTGGCAAATCAATGGGAAAGTCTTTATTCCCAAAATCTGAATGTTTGGATAAAGGGGCACTCCACTGATTTACTACTACACCTCTATTACCTAAGTACTTTTACATTTGCTTAGCTGGGAAAAAAAGAAGGAGATGATGAATGGAAATGCAAATTTAACAATAACTAGGTGCTAGACATAGGGGATGGAAAAACAGAAAATCAGAAGTGTCCACACCAGTCTGGACCTTTTATGACTCCCGAGGTAACATTTCATGCTCCAGTCTGAAGGAGGGCTGGGCATTGAGAAGAAAATGTCCTCCTTTTCACATCACTATACTTTTCACTATATATAAGCACATTTCACACACTAACTAGACGTGGGTACTTCTGCTTTCTATAACTATCTGTTTGGTTTAGATTAGTTACAAACGTGTCCCCTCTCATCTAAGAGGCTTCTTCAGTTTTGACTTTGTGGTGGGAACTTCCAGGTATTTAACCTCTGTGTGGTGGTTACCTGTCTAGAGAATGCAGCCAGTTTACTGATCTGAAATCTTTGTAGAAGAAGAGGGGGATGGTGACGGGTGATCGGATTGGCAATTGGATCTAGATGTGGACACCAGGCGGCCAAGGTGTGAAGGGTCATTATTTGCGTTTGTGTGAGTGTTGAAATCTCCCGGGTGAAAACGACTTGAAACTAGGTGAGGCGGGTCAACAACCTGTATTGTTTAGCATAACAACACCATCAGGTAACCGCTAAACCGTCATGCCGAAGTGCGCGTCGCATATAGCGGACCCTGGTATACTCACACTTCACCATCGGATGGCAGTAGATGTCGACACATCCCTAACAAATTTCAAAGTTGAAATTGTGGAATGGCTTTAAGACGTCTGTATACAGCAGTAGCGGCGTCATCAGACGGCACCGTGTTTCGGACTCATGGACTTCTTTCTTTAATGTTCAGGATAAGTGTGGCTTCTATTTTGTTCACGTATGATAAAGTCGCAGGCGTACAACTGGGTTTTATCAGGTTTGAGTATTGCTTATGTAATATAAATGGCCAGCAATTGTTGAACATCCCAAAATATGTGTGGCTGTGTGTGTTTGAGTAGCCTGAACTGGTATGTGGACATTTCTTGTTTTGTTAGCTGGTCAGAGCCATTGTCTTTTTGCTTCTGTGGTCCAGGCCTGATGTTAAAAATAAATCTACGATTGCAAGCCAAGTAAACTTTGATCATAGTATCGGGGTTAGAACAATTCTCCCAGAAACACACAAAACATTACACAACAATCTTGTTATTACTTCCTGTTTTAACAATAAAAGACTATCCCGGCTTGTGGTTCTGTTCTGGGGTTTTTGCAACGGTGACGATAAAGGAGGCAATTAGTTGTGGCCCTGAGCTGAGAGGGAGTTCCTGGGAATTGCTTGATTTTTAGTTAATAGTATAAATTACAGTGAATGCACCTGGTGTGATCATCTGCTGCTGTGGCCCATCTGCTTCAAGGGCCGATGAGCTGTGCGCTCAGAGACCGTCTTCTGTATAGATTGGTTTTAATGAGTGATTATTGGAGTTTATGTTGTTTTTATATTCTAATCAAACCAGTCTGGTCACTCTCCTCTGACCTTTCGCAGCAACAAGGCATTTTCTCCCAGAGAACTCCTTCTTATGGGATATTTTCTCCGTCTCGCCCAGTTTTAACTCCGTAAACCCTTGAGATGTTCAGGGGTCTCACACTTACTCCCCTCATACTCTAAACATATATTTTTGAAGCTCATGTGCCCCCCCCCCTCCACCAGAGTATTAGAGTTAGACTCCCCTGCTCTGAATACTCCTCAAACAACAATGCATTCAGGGAACTGAAACGCTTGAGTGCTATTACTGTGAAAGAGGAACAGGACGCATTGTGTTTGTGACATATGCGACTGATATAGATGCAGAAATGGTTTGAAAAGATCATTTTAAAGGTCTGTGTTGCTGTGAGATGAGTGCCGCTTACTTAAAAAAATATTGGCTGTAGGTCTGTTTCCAAAAAAAGCCTTCAGGCTCAATGTGTGGATGATGTTATTAGTTAATATGTGTGCCTAAATGAAAAGGCTTTCCATGAACCTGGCCTTGCTTTGCTTCTACATAATGCCATGTTTCCATCATGGTACAGTTCGGTTTGGAATGATAAAGATCTGGGTCAAGCTTGCGTTTCGACTGAGAACAGTACCTTTATGCGGGGTGTGGGCTAGCGCGACGACAACGACGAGCGGCGGCATTCAGCGTATTTTCCTGCTGTTTGTCTCAACGAGACGTCAAGCTTTGCATGGGAATAGACTTCTATGGGATATTTAGACAGATCGCAAGGGAGTTGCGCTTTTCTGTCACCCAATCAGCTGACTATTGTGGGTGGAGCAATTATTTTGGTACCATTTCAAATGGAAAGGGGGGGACACAAAGTAAAATAATATATCAGGGGTTTCAAACTCATATGACTTAGGGGCCATATGAGTTAGAAGGGGGCCAGTCAAGTAAAAAAAAAAGTCTAACTGTGTTGGGGTGAGCGATATTAGCTTAAAGTTTTGATATAGCAATAACATTTGTGACGCTATTTTTCATCATTTCGAAATAAAGGTGTTTGTTTTGATGTGTAAGGTTATATAATTCAGAAAAAAACAAACAAACATAGTTATTATGACAGAAAGTGAATCTATAAATATCACATTTGAATGACATCATTGGCAGCAGAATGTGAGTTTAAGATCTTTGGCTAATAGGATTTAGTGTTGGGCCCCCTAGTCCCCGTTGCTCTGGTGCCTCAAACTCTTTTTTGCTCGCCCCTGTACAGTTGAGTTATAAATAAAGCGCGCACAGACAGTTGGGTGAGGGTAACAAATGCACATTAAAGCGCGTTTTAATACAATAATGAATGTATTATTAGTGTGCAGTGGGAGTGAGTGAGTGAGCGAGTGAGTGAATGAGTGAATGAGTGAGCGAGTGGGTCTTGTTCCTTTAAGGGTGGTGTCAGCGGCAGCAGAGGAGGAGCAGTGTGGCTGTCTCCGCTCACTTCTCCACAGCACAGCACAGCAGACTCCGAGAATAAACAATTCACACAGACCGACTACACGCTGCCGCCGCCGCTGCTGCTGCTGCTCACCTAAACCCGAGCTCCTAAAAGACGAGGCGTCTATTATTTTTGTTGTTGTTGTTTTCGGACTAACACATCGATTCGTATGTATGTTTTTTTTTCCTCCAAGTATCGTTGTCAAAGGCTGCGTCGCCGCTTCTGTTTTGCTGCCTGAGGTGTCAAGACTAGATGCGACCGTTTTCAATGGATTTGCCTGTCGAATAATAACGATGCGTCTCTCCGGCTGACTGTGGGGTGGACAACGCAGGTAGGCGCTCCACACACACACACACACACACACACACATACACAGCCATTTTATCACTATAATATTGTATTATGATGAGCTAGTGGTGGTGAACTGGAATCGGGTGGTTTACATACAGGGCGCGGTGTCGATGACTGTATTTGCGTGTTTTTGTCGCGTGTGGGGAAGACTGTATGTGTATGTGTGTGTGTGTGTGTGTGTGATGAGGCGCATATGGATATAGCGCCGAAAACGCTGGATAAAGAAGATCGAGGGGTAATAAAACGAGTGCGTGCGTGCGCGCGCGCGTGCAGTTACAGTCTTCTGATTCACTTCAGCAATAACAGCCTGTGTGTGTGTGTGTGTGTGTGTGTGTTGACATCATGACCAGCACATTAGGCCCACAATAGACGTATTTCTCCAATTTGTCAATGGTTAATTCATCACCAGGAGAGAAATAACAAGAGCCGAACTGAGACCATTCTGCTACTATTTCCTTGCTGCTGCGTTTCATGTGTCACAGCTGTGTGAATGAATGCTGCCACCATTTCATGTCAACACACACACACACAGACAGACCTACACATACACACACACAGGCAGTTCTGCCACAGAAGTTGTAATGTAATGTCAGAACACTTGATCTCATTGAGTCGTCAGACTGTTAGCACCACCAATGGGAGACCCTTCACAGTTGCACTATTGTGTGAGTCACTGCTGATTGAGTCCTGCACCCTTTAAAGACCTTGAGGTGGGTTTTTGAGTGGAACCCAAGGCCTTGAGAAGATTGAGCAGCTCCTACTGTACTGTACGTTGAGCCTGAGTCATCAGAAGGCTTGCAGAGGTGTTAAATTATAGCTTTGTCCTGGATGCATTAGTCTACTTAATGAGAAATCTCCACAGCTGCCAAGAAATACTTCCCTGCAAGGTTTTCATTCTTATTTTTCCTGCTTTTTTTTTTAAACCTCTTTTCGGAGGTTGAATTGATTGAAACTGGGATTATTACCTGAGACGGTCTCAAAATTTGTCTGGCATGCATTAGTATATTCCCCCGTAGTGTCATTTTCCTGATTTCACATTGCATAACCACTCAAGCGGGGGCAGCGAGAGTGGCACTAAGCTCCCAGAGTACGTCCTGTAAATACAGTTTAAGGGGAGAATGGTTAAAATGTTACAGAGCAATGTTGCTACAACAGGCCTATAACATCGCCAGTATCAAGGTAACATTTGGCCCTTAAATGCACTCCAAAAAGCCATGGTATGGATTCAATGGCTTAGTTAATGATCCCCATTAATGGTCATTTTGTTTTGCCTCGTTACCCAAATAGGGGGAAAAAAAAAATCTGGTCCTTCCCAGCTTCACTCCAGTGAGCGGATTCAAATGCAGCCGGTTGAATTTGGTCGCTTGCAGCCTGTCACATCACCATGTCGTCATGTGTGATACGTTTTGAAAGGGTTGTTTTTCAGCCACATGGGCCTTTCTGAATGGGCCTGTGTGTGTGTGTGTGTGTGTGTGTGTGCGCGCGTGTGTGTGTAGGTGTTCCTTTTTCCGGAAATGTCTCATTGCTCTGTTGGACTTTGGAGCAGCACGGAGGCAAAAGGTCAGGGACTGAAGTTTGCTGCAAGTTACAGGAAAGAGGGCAAAGTCCATCTTCAGTTTATGTTATAAAAGGGCAGTTTACAAAGAGGGCTGCTGTAAGTAGACTTAACACCAAAAGTATTTAGCATAGAAAACTTTTTTAAAGCCTTCTAAACACTGTGTGTGTCTGGGGGTCTGCCTTTTTAGCCTTTTCTTTGTTAAGCATTTAAGCTGCTTAATTATTTGACCTGAACTTTCACAAGATGTTCAAGGTAGCTCAGCGTGTCCTCTGTTGCCATAGATAAGTAAAACCTCCACATTTATAGCCTTAACTTTTAAAAGGTGCACCTCAGAAGTCAGCATGTGTCGGCGTGGCATGAGACTCAAAGTATTATTGGATGCTTCTTGATTTGCCTGTGTCGTCTCTGCTATTGTCCAGGGTGCTGCTGTTGAGTGATGTGCAGTAAGCGTGCAACACAACCAGAGGACATTCAAATGGCCAAATGCAAATGAAGCCGCTGAGCAGTCGCAAGAGTGGACTCTGCACTCTTCACTCTTTGTCCCCCCGGCTGCTGCCTTTCATCTGCTGCAAATCTTATCATGCCACAGCTGCCGTACGAAGTGGCATGTTTTGATGCGCGTGTTTCCCGCGACGGCGCTCTTGCACATGTGTGTGTGATGTTTTTCCACTCGTTGCAGGAGTCAGCGACTTTGCTTTCTCCTCTAAATAATTTGATGTAATAGTATATTTTTATACAGGACGATGCTACAGATACAGGAGCACATGCCCGGGCACTTATCTCTGCTAACAGCCTCTCTAACTGCCGCTACCGTGCCAACTCTGGGCCCACTGTTTGTAAATCTGTCAGTCACAATAGCAAAGACACTCACAAACAGACGCACGCACGCACACGGGAAGAGGGAAAAATTGAGGGTGGCATCGTGCTTTTTGATTGCCGAGATACTCTGCGAATAAACAAACTAATGTGCAATCTAGCAGAACAAGTGTCATGCATTTACTGCAGAGGTTTTGATTTATTATAGACCTGGGAGCTGCCCAGCACTTGTGTTGTTGGCCACTGAACATTGTTCAAGGGCACTTTGACAGTAGATGTTGAAGAAGAGAGGTGCATTTCTCATCCACTTACTGGCCTGCACTTTGTCAGTCCACCGAGGAATCAAACCTGAGACCCATTGGCCACAAGCTCATTCCTCTAATTGTCCCGGGGCTCTGTAATATCTGTGCAGAGCATGCATTAAGCCAAATCATTTTATTGTTCTTTTTACTGTTTGTTTATCCGGGAGACACTTTCTGCTAATGACAATACTCAGTGCCACAGTGGCGAAGATTTACGCCGTGCCGTAAATCTCCTCGCCGGGGGCCTAAGACGTATATCAGTTACAACGACGAGACAAAAGTACAAGATGTTGAATTTAGCGTCTTACTATTAAAGAGAATGTCGCCCCCGTGACCCTGCGCCTCCTCCGCAGTTCTTATCTGTCGAAGGATTTCACGCTCACGCCATGTTACGTCTCTATATCACAACAATAAGCTAAGATGAAGAGAATGTCGAGGCTTTCGCGACAAGTCTGAAGTCTGATCATAAATTAATCACTTTGTTATCAATGTGTTATTTTTTAAAAGTAGGCCTGCAACTCCTGATTTATTTTTGTGGATTAATCCTGGGATTATTTAGCAAAGACCATTTAACAAGCTGAAATAAGAAATCTTATTTTTGTTTATTATATTGAAAAAATAAAACTGATTCATTGACTCTCACAACAGCTGGTGATCAAGGTATTAGTTGATAATGAGTTGATTGTGGCCGCTCTATTGAGAATATTAAAGGTGCAGCATTTAAGTGCACCCAGACATAATTATTCCACCTGAAAGTTAATTTGACAACGTCCGATGACCTGTTACATGTATTTAATATTCAGTTTATGTGTTATTTCTATGTATTTAAGTGCAGCACAGTGCAGACAGACCATTGGTGTCATTTAATTCTGATCAGAACCGATTCCTAAAGATTGTGTCGGCGTTGGTCGTAAAAAACAGTAACAACAACACATCAGTCGACTTCTACAGAATAGTGTGTCAGTATATACGTTACCCACTAAATGAAACCACTTTTGAAAACCCAGCACAACAAATTTTGGGGCTCCGCAACAAAGATCCGTTGTGTGCGCAGTTTGAGATTCTCCCCCTGTGAACTCCGGGCTCTTAGTGTGGAGGCTCTCGCAGTTATAGCAGCACTATCTCATTCAGAGGCAATCACTCCAGCTCCTGTTGGTGCTTCTGTCATAAACAGAAGGCAGCCAAAGTCAATGGGACTCATTCTGATGACGAGGCAGGAACGGCTAAATGCGCCTATACAGCCATCGCTCGCGTATGCACGAGGAAGAAAGATGGACGCCTGCACACCGCAGCCCCTGAGAGCTACACTGAGCCCGAGCTCATCTGTTGAATGACTCCCCCTCCCACCGCCGTCACCCTCACCTCCAGCTCTCCGCTCCTCTGCCTCCGCGCTTCACCTTGGCCTCGGCGCAATGACAGGCCCCTCAATTATCTCCACCGATTGATCGCCGCTGATTGCAATTACTGTGAATTATTTAAACTTCACTGAAAGCTGCTCATGAAACGGGGGTTGGTGGTGGGAAGCGCCCGAAAGAGGAAAGATAGCGCGCGTTGCCCACGTGAAGCATCGGCCTGCTCGGAAAACAACAGCTGTGAAAAGCCTAATTGTGACGATCAGTGAAGCAGAGCCGGGTAACAGCATCAAGCTACTTTACGCTGTGGTAATGGAGCCGCCAGCTCAACGCCGACTCGCTTCTGTCGCTCTCTCTCTCTGATTCGATAAGTTAAGACTGAGGAGATGTAGCATGGAGCAGGACACCTCCTGGGTGATGTGAGAGGGGCTGACTCTTCTCCTGGCCAGACTGGTGGTCACAGCAGAGGAGCCGAGTGGAACCGACTTCCTTCCTTTCCCCCCTCCCTCTCTCTCTCTCTCTCTCTCTCTCTCCTTCTCTTGCTCCTGTAGCAGAGCTGCTGCCCCAGGCTGTGGAGGTGCAGTAGGACACTTTCTCCACCATTGTGGTGAGCACGCTGCCAGGATGCTGCAGTCAGAAGAGAGAGGAAGGTCTCTGCTTGTTGCCACAAGCAGGCCAATGTCACACGAGTGGGTGGGGGGAATGAGGACAGTCGTAGATCGGAGGCATGCTCGGCCTGCGCGTGCACATGTTACCAAGAACATTGGCCTTGTTTTATTTACGGCGAGAGAATAGAGATGGCAAGCACCTCTCTGCATATTTCGGCGCTGTTGTGTTTGAATTGTTGAGTCGCAGCAGCCAGAAGACGCTGGTAATTAAGTCTGATAATGCAGTTGTTGATCCCAAAGATCACAGTAAACACGGATCGCTCCACGCCTCGGTCAAACACACACCGGCGGCGCCCATTGGGCGCTGGGGCCGGACTGTGTACCAAACGCTACCTGTGCTGCCTCTAAATGCGTCTTTGCACGCGTCCCTAAGAAGCCTAAGGGTTGAAGGCTAGAACAAGCGGGTCACCGCAGCTGGAGACGGAGGTCGGCTGTTATTCAGCCGTGTCTTATTTTAACCAGGTTATGTGGCAGGAGTGCAGGGCAGACGCTGGGGCTAAGTGAAAATGCCACTCATTCCTGAAGAGTCCCTGGCCTCGTCAAGGTTAGTGGCTTGTCTTTGTAAGTTGAGGGATTGATGCATGAGCCTGTCTGGCGCTGAATTCAAAGTCCAAGGCTGTCACAGGCAGCAGCTCTCTCTCTCTCTCTCACCCCTTCCTACCTTTCCTCTCTCTCTCCCTCCCTGCCTCCCTCCCCTTGCAGGCTATCACAAGGCCCCGTCCTTCCCAACTTCTTAGCAGCCTGTCCTTTTGGGAACCTTGAGCAGCCTAGGCAAGGACACAGCGTCTGGTGCAGTAAGCCTGTGCAGAGGGGGAGGCTTTACGTAACGCTCTGCTTTAAACATGGGTGTATGACTTCTCTGACATGGAGCGGTGCAGAGCTGCACAGCTCAGAGCACATGCCCCCCTCAGCCCCCTCCCACTGCCCCTGATAAGGAGGGGGCAGAGAAATCCCTGCAACTTAATTATATCTTTCTCTTTTAAAAGCTTTCTTTTGAAATTAAATTTTCCCAGGCAATTAACTAAAGAGGAGTTTTCAGAATTTATGAATGAATGATGGATATATTGCACAGGACGACAGGGAGGGAGGGAGGAGAGGGTGGCAGCGGGAGATGCATATGCAGTATATGTTTCGAGGCTGAGTCCCTGAGATTTATTTCCATAGCACACACACACACACACACACACACACAGAAAGGGTGAAGTTTGGGGGAAATTCAGGCGTCATTAAACTTTGTACCTATGAGCTGCTTCTGTGTGCCACCAGCACAGCAACACTTCAGAGTGCAGACGACACCATTTCACTGTCGATGTTTGGGAAATTTCATTTTATTTTTTTTCCCCGTGCAAATGCAGCGAACACTCACATTCTTTCACATCACTTGGCTCTGCAGGATATGTGGAAAATGCAAGAGTCGGGGGTTTCCCCGCTTCCTCATTCATTCACACTCGCGTCTTATAGGAGTTGGATGTAACGCGTTGAATGGTGTTATGTGCCGCACTCCCCACACAAATCCTTTTTTGGCTGGAACTGTAATTGTGTAACTTTTTGGCTTCTAGTGATGAGCTGAATTGTTGCTGGGCAACAAGGGACCTGTGCGGGTGGCTGTGGAGAGTTGGAGCTGCGCGGGCTCACATAGATCTGTGGCACATTACGTGGGCATTCAATAGGAGGAATTTCAGTGAATCCCCATGGAAACACCTTATTTTATTCAGATTAGTCAAAGGTTGTCGCTTGTGTAAAATCAATTAGTGTCTGCTAGGATTCACAAAGAGCTGTCGTGTAATGACTCTGACATTTCAGATCTCGTTTTATTTTATTTTTTTTACATGTACAGTATATATATTTGTCAATGAATGAATGTATAAGAAATAATATCTCCTGACTGCGAATGTGGCTAAATAAGTAGCACACATCTCCGAATCAGAGAAAATGAATGTACTCCCTCACAACCGAGGAGGGAACGAGGACATCTGGCAAAATTCCAAACCCCTTCTCTCCCTGAAAGTGGTCTCTTGAATTTCTGAAACATGCCGTCCTTTCGCGAACCTCCGGCCCACTTGTAAATCCATTAGCGGGGTGGCGTTATTCAGTACATCCTCACTAGAGCAGACTAAACAGACCGAAAGACTGTGGTTCAGAAGTGCAGCTGTCTCATAACTGTGTTAGAAGGCTCCCAGAGAGCAGAAAAGGCCATTTGAGAGAAGATGGAGCGCGCTGGGCTGATGACTTGAGGCAGCCGTATGACCTATTACTTAGGGAAAATGGACCGGTGACCAGAAGATTGCTGGCTCATACTCCGCTCACCCTCTGCCCTTGAGCAAAGGCAATTAACCTGGATTTTTCCAGTAAATATTCGGCTGTGGAAGTGGGAAGAGATGCACGCGAGTGATAATTGTGTAAGTGACTTTGAATAAAAGTGTCCACTAAGCAGGGAGATTAATACGACTAATGGAATCATAGCTCGTGTTTTTGGAGTTATCGAGGAAGCAGAACATGGGCAGGAACATGCAGACACTCCTGCTCCCACTCATCTGTCCTTGTGCGCTCTTTAAACACGCAGACGACTTCTCTCTTTTCCTTTGGCATTAAGGCTAGGGCACGACCTTGACCTGATTGCGCAGGAGGCTTTTTAAGTAACTCTCCAGAAGGAGATCCAATCATGTGACACCCCTTCACCCATCCTCACCCCCCACCCCCCTCAGTCCTCCTCTCCCGACCTTGTATGTCTATTCGGATGAGGGGGTGGAGACACTCGCCACATGCAGCCGCGGGGACTGTCACTCAATTGGTCATTCACTCCCAAGGTCAGAGAGGGGTCGAGGTCGTGTCAGAGCAAGCGGGGCAGCTCCGGTGATCCCCGGCCCTCGTCTGAATTTGGGAATCGCCCGCCCCCACTGTGACGAGCGGAGCAGGTTTAGTCATCTGTTCAGTTCTCAATCACCGGTACCAGCATATGTCAGGGAGCGGTTGCTTCATGTCCACAGTGATTCATGTCCAGGGTGAGCTCGCCGCATGGACTCGTGTTATTGCAGTTGCCTTCACTCACTCCCTGCAGCTGCCCCGCTGTTAAAAACCACACTGGCTTTTAGCGTAAGCTCCTGAGTATTATATTATATATATATAGTAACGTCAACATTTGGGCCCCCTGGATGTGTTTACCATATGGCAGGATTTGTTTAGACTGCATTTGTACACGCAACTTAATGAGATTTAAGGTTTTCAGGATATTTAGGTCTGCTTTTAGGATATTTGGACACAGCCTTGTGTGATTGTTTCCATTCAGCACATTATGAGTTCTCCGTCTAGGGCTAGTGAAAGACAAGAACGTCCTCAAATGTCTTGGAGGAGCTCAGCGATCATTCAGCTGCGTTGTCTTCAATGTTACTTTTATTTCTGAACTAATGACCAGCTATGATTCATCCTGTGTTTTTTTCCGGTCAACTTCTTTTTCTTTCAACTTTGTTATTTTCGTTGCCGTCATCGCCTCAGGCTAAACTTCTTCTTGTAGATATGAGTCAAGTAGTTCTCAGCGTATGTGTGAGGAATAGTAGCGGCGACAGGCTAATGTCTATCTTGTAAACATTTTTGAATGCGACAGCAGATTTTAAAATGAACAAAAGAAACCAACATTTTGGCAAAACGTGGCTATATTTTTTTTAAACGGGAAGCACGAACAACTTAATCCGATGACTTGTGAAGCTCTTTTACAAACTCTTACGAATATGCTACTGTGCCCGTGGCTGCGTGTGAGACGAAGCACAATATCAGGCGACTATATGAAGAAGAGGAGACTAATTTCCCCCGTCTTCTTTCCACAGAAATCTGCTCTTTCTCTTTCTCTTCTCCATCTGGAGCCAAGTGTCACAAAGTGTCACAAAAGTGAGGTGCTTCCTCACTTGTTAGAACGCAGGCCAGGACGTACCATGTTCGGCAGCTTTGATAAAAAGGAACTCATCATGTGGTGGAGGGCGTGAGGTCACATGACACTGTTGCGTTGGTTGCTACAGGCCATAATGTGTCTGGATCAAACGACTGAGGCGTTAGGAAGAAAAGAGCAAAGACGAGCATATGTTTCCCTGTATCTGCTCCATGTACAGTATATATATATATGCATATATATATATGCGTATATACGTATATGTGTATATATATGTGTGACAAAGCAACTGAAAATAATAGTTTGTTGCGACTCTAAATGAATGTACGTCTGCTCCTGTGTTAATCAATCATTCTTGGATACAGACTCCCCACCTGGAGACACCTGTAGCTCACACAGTGGAGCGGCGTACAGTAGGGCAAACCTGCCGCTTCATGTTTTTATATGTATTTCGCCCCCGGTTGTCTGAGGTGCACCTTTTGTGTTACGTCAATAGAACGCACCCCGGCACAAGTGCTGCTAACTTATGTGCAAGTTAAGCCTTGTTTGGATAATAAAAGGGTAACAGGAGCCGCAGTGAAGCTTGTATAACATGTATGATTTCACACCTGAGAGTAGCACACAGTGTGCTTGTGTAACTGTGTTTACATGTCCGTGGCTGGCCCTGGCACCAGAGCCAGACGCATGTGGTTTATCCGGGGCCGTCTTTCTCTCTAAGCCACCTTTCCTTCCATTCAGCGTTGACCTTGGTGCTTACGAGGAGGCAGGGCTTGACCTACATCCAACCCTGTTTAACTGGAACTGGAACCTCTACCAGCAAGGGAGATATTATACTCTCTTCTCTGTTGTTGTTGTTTGTATTTCCACTCTTTTCTGCATGTTGGAAAGTGGAGCTTTACTGTATGACTGGTCTCCGAGGCACCGCCATGTCTGTGTGCAAGTGTGCACTAGGTCAGCGCTGGCACACAGGGGCTTAGTTAGCGTCATGCTGGTGAGAGTTTAACGCCAGATAAACCCTCCTCCCTTTTTTGTCCCGAGTGTCAAACTGTGGCCGATGCAAATGAGTACACATGTGGAAAAACACACGCGCAGTCAGTCGCCAGCATCTGCCAGAGAGGCTGATGTTCTTGTATTGTGTGACACCGGGGTGCTAGCATAAGTCACGCTAATGCCCAAAGAGCTTTTGTGACAGGCTTTATTTAAGTAAATTTAAACACTGTACTCTCGCAAGTCGTGTGTGTGCTGTGGCATTAGAAAAGCCCGGGAAGTGTAAAATCATTACAATGCACAGAGAGTGGATTACTTCTGCTGCCATAAAAAAAGTGCTAGCGCATTATAGATGAAGTAGAATACTTAAGTTCCATAAAGACTGATTTATATTCGTATTGCTCGGCTTAAAGAAACTTAGAGTCAGGCAACATTTTTGAAATGAATGCTTCGGCGAAAGGTTTCAGTCATGTCCACCGTAACCGCTCACGATATATACTTCTATTTAATTGTGTGAGGCGAAGAGGAAGAGATTTAAAGTCACTCTTACCTTAGATTTTTCCATCAAAAAAAGTGTCATTTCATATATTTTATCCATTTTGTACAGTCTTTTTTTTCAAATTCATAGAAATGCGTCATCTGTGACGTCATCAGCTTTGCCCGTCTCTGCTCTAACTTCAAAGGCAAACTGCCCTATGAAATATTGGCTGATACTAGTCTCTGTGTATTTGTCACTCGTGGATTGCTGCGTGCTGCGCGTCCTGCCGTCCGAGCCCTCCCAGTAAAGTCACACAGGTAAAGACAAAATGACGACAGTTCCCATGATCCTGATTAGAGTTTGATTGCGAGATCCGTACCTTCAGAAATGACATGCTGTGCACAACGTAAGAGAAAGAGCAGCTGGAGAATATGTCCAAACGTATCGCGTGACAAAATATGATGGCGGCGCAATATACGACTGTCTGTACTTTGTCATTTTTGTCTTTCAACGTGCACAAAGCGACATAATATAAATCAGGCTCGAGTCTCCATGGAAAGACAAAGTGTTTTTTAAAAGGTAATGATTAAGTGTCGCTTTCATTCCAACATACAGCCACTGGAGCTATACAAAGGTTGCTAAGCAACACCGAGGCACCACCAGGATGAGTGATGAGTGATAATTTTTGGTGGGCACACTAATATTCAAATGAGCAGTCAAAGGTGTGCATTGATTAGTCTCTTCACAGTGTGTACAAACGGGAAGCCGACACTGATACAAAGGGCACTGCGGAATGAACGATCAGTTCTGTAAATGAATGAACGAATGAATGAAACTCTGAGGAGCGGCGTGCCTGGCTGAGGGAGAGGGATTACAAACGCGATGCACGAGCGAGCCGCGGCTTAATGAAGGGACGGGCTTTGCATGAGAATGCCGTGGCGTGATCTGAGAGATATCATGAGGTTGTCCTGTCCCACGCAGAGGCACTCGAAGGGGTCGGTGTCATGCTACCCAGGCATTAGAGCAGCTCCCGGGCTCAGTTAGCCCCCGTAATATCTCCACGAGCCAAGAAATGCTCGTAATTTTTCTGGCTGCGTGACATGTCATAGCTCCGTGGGTGTTGGATTACTGCAAAAAGAAGTGTGTACGTCTGTGTTTAAATAAGGCAGAGTATCCCATTTAGCATTCTAAGTAAGACATGATATAATGGCCGGCCAACTAGAAGAGGAGATGTAGAGGTTTGGGCGGGGGGGTGGTGCGTGGTGTTTAACCTCAGGAACATTTGTTGTATCAAGGCGTGGGAGGCTTTTTTTTTTTGTTCTGCCAAACATACAACAGGCCAGCTGATAAAGGTCGCCTGTATTCCAAAGGCCACAGGAAAGTGTTGCCAGAATTCAGGTTTTCATCACAGAGAAAATCTCTCTGTCTGTTTTTTTTTTTTAAATTTCCCGTCTTCCTTTGTTTTCCCCTCTCTATCTCGCTCCCTTTTACTGTCTCCCTTGATCATGCTCTGCAGAACTCCTTGCACGATCTTAGGGAGGGGAGAAAAAAAAAGTGGGTCAGGGCGACCTATTTTTTTTTTCTTTCTTTCTTTTTCTCCACAGTTCAGAGAGGCAGAGGGTGGCAGTGTTATCGTCAGTTAGACGAGGCGCAGGGCCTGATGGGGAGGCAGGGCCTTGTCGCGCGACGCAGCCACTCAGAACTGGGTCAGCAGCAGAGGCTACGTCTTGTAAACGGCTTGTCATACTGGGGAGAAAAGCTGCAAATGAACCATAGATTATACGCCCCAAGCTGAGTACTGAGGTCTCTCCGCACTCCCCAGCCCCTCACACTTCAAAAAACACACGCACATATAAGCCGTACTGTAGTGCAGGAGTCTCTGATGCACTGCCACCTTCTATGAGTTCCTCTCCTCCCCTCTCAGTCTCTGGTAATAGTGTTTGATTACTGCAGTCAGACCTGACAAGCTCAAAGCCCCTCGCCACACTTGCTTTAAAGGCTCCTTTTCACAATTCTTTTTCCTCTTTAACACGCGGGCGCTGTTTTCTAAATATAGCTCGCTTTCTGCCAGATTTGCTTAACTTTATTCAGGTCAGGTTATTTACTGTATGAGGTTCATCTGTGGTTTAGAAATGAGCAATAGTACCGATGCTGCTGTTGTCATGATGAGGAGGATGCAGTGACCTGTGCATGTGAACTGCTCCGTTAAATGTGATCAGATAATTTGCTCGTGTCAGATTTTAAGAGATTATTATCATTTCTGGCAAAAGAAAAAAAAGTATTCAGACAGTTTTATTAGCACTTTTAATGCCCCTCAAACCCTAATAATTATATAGCTTAGTTAGCTTAGTCGCCATGGTTCTCAAACTGTGGTACATGTACCACCAGTGTCACACGAGCTTCCTCTGGTGGTACCTGGAGGAGAATCAGAAATACTGGAGCTGAAATTAAACAAATAACAAAATAATAATAATAATAATAATAATAATAATAATGATGTATTAATCCACTTATCAGGCCTGGATTTATTTAACAGAAAATGTTCAATGGGTGATTGTTTCTGACCCTTTTTCCAAGATAGCTTTCACTTTCGATATCTGGCAGTTACTCCACCGTTTAGGAATTATGCTACTGAGAAGCTGACGTCACGTGGAAGTTCTGGGGGCTACCATAACAAAAATTTGCTCTATTTCTCTGCTTTCCGGTAGTTTTTGAATTTTGGACGTCCCACAAACGGTCTAGGAGTTATGCTAACGAGGACCTATGCACGCCAAATCCCGTCGGCGACGACAGGACGGTATTATTTAAGGGTTAAATAATAATTATGAGAGTCGCCCTTATCTCTCGCGCCATCTTAATCTAATTACGCTATGCCAGATGTGAGGAAGAGGAGGAGGAGGATGATGAGAGAGCAAATGATCCTTTTTTGGAATAAATCCGCCTCCTGTGAAAAGTCGTAGAAACGTGCGATTAATTGCGAGTTAACTACGACATTAATGCGATGAATCATGATTAAATATTTTAACTGTTTGACAGCACTATTAAATATATTATCTGTATGAACAGGAGACTGTAAACCGCCCCTAACTAGGCCCTATGTTATTTTCTTCCCCAAGGTCCCCGTTCTATGAGGGCCCCCACAATCTCCTGGAATACCCCTGCTCATTCTGGTGAACTTGTCACTGGATGTGAACTAGATCCATGATAAACACCTTCTCAGAGCCACACTTAGTGCTGATGTAATTCTGTTGATGTTTGGCTAATGTCCATCAAGCCGAGGAGAGGATGTAATCCACACCCACCGTACACACATATATATATATATATATATATATGTGTGTATATATATATATATATATATATATATATATACAGTATGTATATATATTTTTTTTTTTAATATGATTTCACATTGGCCCCTTGTCATTACTAATTGTGTCACACCTTTGTGTCTTTTTTACCGTGTGTAGGACAGAAGAGGATAAACTCAGGTAGCTGATCTGAGAGAATTACTGTAAGAGCGTATTGCTGCTTATGGAGCCATGCAACTTCTCACTCATATTTCACTATGTGGAACAAATCTGTCCATAATGATTCTCCCAGGACACTGCAGTGCCTCTACAACCAAGTCTGCTTTTTTTGGCTCTTTTGCGGGAGGTGGCAACTATAGTGGGTCTAAATATTTCAACGCTGCCATCGCCCACTCCTAATATAAAAACTACATTTTTTTTGTTTTCTTCTACAGGGAATGGGATTTCACATCAAATAAACACAAGGTTCATTAGAGTTTGTGTCTTTTTTTTTCTCCCCTTGCCCTATATCAGTCGGGGCTAATGCTAATCACGTTGGTTTCGCTCTGTGTAAAAACAGTCTTATTAGCCAAGGTGTCACACTAACAAACACAACACTAGATCGGCAATTCCGTGCCGAAATTTCGAGGGTGCCTGCAGTTCTTGCGGCATGTGGAAGTTATATGATTTGGATCCAATCCACCTTGGAAGTACGTGGACATTTTGGTGGAGTCACCCTTTAAAAGACCAAGTTTTAAAGGAGAGAGGGGGAGAGAGATTCACAAGCCCCTCTGTTTCCCATTCATGTGTATGTGGAAGTTATATGGCAGTTTTTTGCGATTTTTGTCGCCATGGTTACTTGAAACGCTTAGAAATAGTCATCGCACACAAGTCCCGGTCGAGCCGCACGTTTTGATATAACATGTGTGGGGGTTTTCTCAAAACTGTGGGAGGAGTTAGACGTCAAAGTTTTGGGTGGAAGAATACAGAGAGACTGATGACAAGCCCCTCCCAAAGTCCCCTCTGCTCCTTACACACACACGCAAACACACGCACACACGCTTGTCTCTATCTCTCCAAAACCAGCAGAGAAAGCTGAGAAAACAGCATGTTTTAAAATTGTCATATTTCAAGAACGGTTGATGATAGAGATAAAATTTTTGGTTTGTGAGCGTCAGGAGGCTTTCGGCAACTCCCACATTTAAATTGGTGACAAACGGACGTGAATTGACAGAGAAATCACAGTTTTAAAATCACCCTCGTCTTGATTTTCCCAGAACTCAAAAGCAGACATTTTAACATGGGAGTGAATGTAGAGTGTGACTGGAGTTGTCTGCGCTTTGAGGTGATTTTAAGAAAAACTACAAGTCATATGAACATGAAAACACACACAGGGTTAGACGACGCCCATGGCAACGTTTTGATGTAAAAATTGTCCGTGTAGGTTGAAAATTGTGGGCAGGAGAGGAGTTTGTTTAGAGATTTTTGGTGATTATTTTGCTGGATCTCGCTAGAGTGGGCCACTCTAGCTGCCGCCCACACACCACTCAAACACCCATTATAAAATCTGAAAACGTAAAAAAAAAGTACAAAACGTAAACTGCGATTGTTTAAAAACCGTAACATGTATCAAAACTTTGACTTAGGTCAGAAAAGTCCCAAGTCTTGTGACTCGTTTAAAGTTCCAACCACGTTTCTACGTTAAAGTATGACGACACTGTGATGCTCCAAAGCGGGCTTGGTTTTTCTCAAAATTTTGGCCGTTTCCCATTATTGTGTGAGTGGAAATTAATCGCAGTTTTTCGCGATTTTTGTCGCCATGGTTACGCGAAAGTCTTAGAAAAATCATAGCTCACGATTCCCGGTCAAGGCGCACGTTTTGATATAACTTGTGTTGGGGTTTTCTCAAAGCTGCGGGAGGAGTAGCGCGGCAAAAAACGGGAGGATGAGGAATAAGAAACGGAACTAGATCGGCAATTCCGTGCCGAAATTTCGAGGGTGCCTGCAGTTCTTGCGGCATGTGGAAGTTATATGATTTGGATCCAATCCACCTTGGAAGTACGTGGACATTTTGGTGGAGTCACCCTTTAAAAGACCAAGTTTTAAAGGAGAGAGGGGGAGAGAGATTCACAAGCCCCTCTGTTTCCCATTCATGTGTATGTGGAAGTTATATGGCAGTTTTTTGCGATTTTTGTCGCCATGGTTACTTGAAACGCTTAGAAATAGTCATCGCACACAAGTCCCGGTCGAGCCGCACGTTTTGATATAACATGTGTGGGGGTTTTCTCAAAACTGTGGGAGGAGTTAGACGTCAAAGTTTTGGGTGGAAGAATACAGAGAGACTGATGACAAGCCCCTCCCAAAGTCCCCTCTGCTCCTTACACACACACGCAAACACACGCACACACGCTTGTCTCTATCTCTCCAAAACCAGCAGAGAAAGCTGAGAAAACAGCATGTTTTAAAATTGTCATATTTCAAGAACGGTTGATGATAGAGATAAAATTTTTGGTTTGTGAGCGTCAGGAGGCTTTCGGCAACTCCCATATTTAAATTGGTGACAAACGGATGTGAATTGACAGAGAAATCACAGTTTTAAAATCACCCTCGTCTTGATTTTTCCAGAACTCAAAAGCAGACATTTTAACATGGGAGTCAATGGAGAGTGTGACCGGAGTTGTCTGCGCTTTGAGGTGATTTTAAGAAAAACTACAAGTCATATGAACATGAAAACACACACAGGGTTAGACGACGCCCATGGCAACGTTTTGATGTAAAAATTGTCCGTGTAGGTTGAAAATTGTGGGCAGGAGAGGAGTTTGTTTAGAGATTTTTGGTGATTATTTTGCTGGATCTCGCTAGAGTGGGCCACTCTAGCTCCCGCCCACACACCACTCACACAATCATTATAAAATCTGAAAACATAAAAAAAAAGTACAAAACGTAAACTGCGATTGTTTAAAAACCGTAACATGTATCAAAACTTTGACTTAGGTCAGAAAAGTCCCAAGTCTTGTGACCCGTTTAAAGTTCCAACCACGTTTCTACGTTAAAGTATGACGACACTGTGATGCTCCAAAGCGGGCTTGGTTTTTCTCCAAATTTTGGCCGTTTCAATGCATTTTAATAGGGAAAATTTCGGCACTTTTTCGCGATTTTTGTCGCCATGGTTACGCGAAAGTCTTAGAAAAATCATAGCTCACGATTCCCGATCAAGCCGCACGTTTTGATATAACTTGTGTTGGGGTTTTCTCAAAGCTGCGGGAGGAGAAGCGCGGCAAAAAACGGGAGGATGAGGAATAATAAGCGGAACTAGATCGGCAATTCCGTGCCGAAATTTCGAGGGTGCCTGCAGTTCTTGCGGCATGTGGAAGTTATATGATTTGGATCCAATCCACCTTGGAAGTACTTTTTGGTGGAGTCACCCAGTTTTAAAGGAGAGAGGGGGAGAGAGATTCACAAGCCCCTCTGTTTCCCATTCATGTGTATGTGGAAGTTATATGGCAGTTTTTTGCGATTTTTGTCGCCATGGTTACTTGAAACGCTTAGAAATAGTCATCGCACACAAGTCCCGGTCGAGCCGCACGTTTTGATATAACATGTGTGGGGGTTTTCTCAAAACTGTGGGAGGAGTTAGACGTCAAAGTTTTGGGTGGAAGAATACAGAGAGACTGATGACAAGCCCCTCCCAAAGTCCCCTCTGCTCCTTACACACACACGCAAACACACGCACACACGCTTGTCTCTATCTCTCCAAAACCAGCAGAGAAAGCTGAGAAAACAGCATGTTTTAAAATTGTCATATTTCAAGAACGGTTGATGATAGAGATAAAATTTTTGGTTTGTGAGCGTCAGGAGGCTTTCGGCAACTCCCATATTTAAATTGGTGACAAACGGATGTGAATTGACAGAGAAATCACAGTTTTAAAATCACCCTCGTCTTGATTTTTCCAGAACTCAAAAGCAGACATTTTAACATGGGAGTCAATGGAGAGTGTGACCGGAGTTGTCTGCGCTTTGAGGTGATTTTAAGAAAAACTACAAGTCATATGAACATGAAAACACACACAGGGTTAGACGACGCCCATGGCAACGTTTTGATGTAAAAATTATCAGTGTAGGTTGGAAATTGTGGGCAGGAGAAGAGTTTGTTTAGAGATTTTTGGTGATTATTTTGCTGGATCTCGCTAGAGTGGCACACTCTAGCTGCCGCCTACACAACGCAATACACACTCATTATAAAATCTGAAAACGTAAAAAAAAAGTACAAAACGTAAACTGCGATTGTTTAAAAACCGTAACATGGATCAAAACTTTGACTTAGGTCAGAAAAGTCCCAAGTCTTGTGACCCGTTTAAAGTTCCAACCACGTTTCTACGTTAAAGTATGACGACACTGTGATGCTCCGAAGTGGGCTTGGTTGTTTTCGGTTTCCCATTATTGTGTGAGTGGAAATGAGTGAAAATTATTTTACATTTTCGCGATTTCTGTCGCCATGGTTACGCGAAAGTCTTAGAAAAGTCATAGCACACGATTCCCGGTCAAGGCGCACGTTTTGATATAACTTGTGTTGGGGTTTTCTCAAAGCTGCGGGAGGAGAAGCGCGGCAAAAAACGGGAGGATGAGGAATAATAAGCGGAACTAGATCGGCAATTCCGTGCCGAAATTTCGAGGGTGCCTGCAGTTCTTGCGGCATGTGGAAGTTATATGATTTGGATCCAATCCACCTTGGAAGTACTTTTTGGTGGAGTCACCCAGTTTTAAAGGAGAGAGGGGGAGAGAGATTCACAAGCCCCTCTGTTTCCCATTCATGTGTATGTGGAAGTTATATGGCCGGAGATTTGGATCCAATCCACCTTGGAAGTACTTTTTGGTGGAGTCACCCTTTAAAAGACCAAGTTTTAAAGGAGAGAGGGGGAGAGAGATTCACAAGCTCCTCTGTTTCCCATTCATGTGTATGTGGAAGTTATATGGCAGTTTTTTGCGATTTTTGTGGCCATGGTTACTTGAAACGCTTAGAAATAGTCATCGCACACAAGTCCCGGTCGAGCCGCACGTTTTGATATAACATGTGTGGGGGTTTTCTCAAAACTGTGGGAGGAGTTAGACGTCAAACTTTTGGGTGGAAGAATACAGAGAGACTGACAAGCCCCTCCCAAAGTCCCCCCCAAAGTCCCCTTTGCTCCTTACACACACGCACACACACACACGCAAACACACGCACACACGCAAACACACGCTTGTCTCTATCTCTCCAAAACCAGCAGAGAAAGCAGAGAAAACAGCATGTTTTAAAGTTGTCATATTTCAAGAACGGTTGATGATAGAGATAAAATTTTTGGTTTGTGAGCGCCAGGAGGCTTTCGGCAACTCCCACATTTAAATTTGTGACAAACGGACGTGAATTGACATAGAAATCACAGTTTTAAAATCACCCTCGTCTTGATTTTTCCAGAACTCAAAAGCAGACATTTTAACATGGGAGTGGATGTAGAGTGTGACCGGAGTTGTCTGCGCTTTGAGGTGATTTTAAGAAAAACTACAAGTCATATGAACATGAAAACACACACAGGGTTAGACGACGCCCATGGCAACGTTTTGATGTAAAAATTGTCCGTGTAGGTTGGAAATTGTGGGCAGGAGAGGAGTTTGTTTAGAGGATTTCTCTGATTATTTCTGAATCTCAACAGAGTCTGTCACTGGTGCAACACGCACACATTTCCCATTGTTGTGTGAGTGGAAGATAGTTCTTAGTTTTTTGCCATTTTTATCGCCATGGTAACTCGAAACGCTTAGAAAAGACATAGCACACCATTCCCGGCCAAGCCGCACGTTTTGATATAACATGTGTGGGGGTTTTCTCAAAACTGTGGGAGGAGAAGCGCGGCAAACTTTCGTGAAGGGGGATTACAAGTTAACACTAGATCGGCAATTCCGTGCCGAAATTTCGAGGGTGCCTGCAGTTCTTGCGGCATGTGGAAGTTATATGATTTGGATCCAATCCACCTTGGAAGTACGTGGACATTTTGGTGGAGTCACCCTTTAAAAGACCAAGTTTTAAAGGAGAGAGGGGGAGAGAGATTCACAAGCCCCTCTGTTTCCCATTCATGTGTATGTGGAAGTTATATGGCCGGAGATTTGGATCCAATCCACCTTGGAAGTACGTGGACATTTTGGTGGAGTCACCCTTTAAAATACCAAGTTTTAAAGGAGAGCGGGAGAGAGAGAGAAGTTATATGGCCGTTTTTTGCGATTTTTGTGGCCATGGTTACTTGAAACGCTTAGAAATAGTCATCGCACACAAGTCCCGGTCGAGCCGCACGTTTTGATATAACATGTGTGGGGGTTTTCTCAAAACTGTGGGAGGAGTTAGACGTCAAAGTTTTGGGTGGAAGAATACAGAGAGACTGACAAGCCCCTCCCAAAGTCCCCCCCAAAGTCCCCTTTGCTCCTTACACACACACACGCAAACACACGCACACACTCTGTCTCTATCTCTCCAAAACCAGCAGAGAAAGCTGAGAAAACAGCATGTTTTAAAATTGTCATATTTCAAGAACGGTTGATGATAGAGATAAAATTTTTGGTTTGTGAGCGTCAGGAGGCTTTCGGCAACTCCCACATTTAAATTTGTGACAAACGGACGTGAATTGACAGAGAAATCACAGTTTTAAAATCACCCTCGTCTTGATTTTCCCAGAACTCAAAAGCAGACATTTTAACATGGGAGTGAATGTAGAGTGTGACTGGAGTTATCTGCGCTTTGAGGTGATTTTAAGAAAAACTACAAGTCATATGAACATGAAAACACACAGAGGGTTACACGACACCCATGGCAACGTTTTGATGTAAAAATTGTCCGTGTAGGTTGGAAATTGTGGGCAGGAGAGGAGTTTGTTTAGAGGATTTCTCTGATTATTTCTGAATCTCAACAGAGTCTGTCACTGGTGCAACACACACACATTTCCCATTGTTGTGTGAGTGGAAGATAGTTCTTAGTTTTTTGCCATTTTTATCGCCATGGTAACTCGAAACGCTTAGAAAAGACATAGCACACCATTCCCGGCCAAGCCGCACGTTTTGATATAACATGTGTGGGGGTTTTCTCAAAACTGTGGGAGGAGAAGCGCGGCAAACTTTCCTGAAGGGGGATTACAAGTTAACACTAGATCGGCAATTCCGTGCCGAAATTTCGAGGGTGCCTGCAGTTCTTGCGGCATGTGGAAGTTATATGATTTGGATCCAATCCACCTTGGAAGTACTTTTTGGTGGAGTCACCCTTTAAAAGACCAAGTTTTAAAGGAGAGAGGGGGAGAGAGATTCACAAGCCCCTCTGTTTCCCATTCATGTGTATGTGGAAGTTATATGGCAGTTTTTTGCGATTTTTGTCGCCATGGTTACTTGAAACGCTTAGAAATAGTCATCGCACACAAGTCCCGGTCGAGCCGCACGTTTTGATATAACATGTGTGGGGGTTTTCTCAAAACTGTGGGAGGAGTTAGACGTCAAAGTTTTGGGTGGAAGAATACAGAGAGACTGATGACAAGCCCCTCCCAAAGTCCCCTCTGCTCCTTACACACACACACGCAAACACACGCACACACGCTTGTCTCTATCTCTCCAAAACCAGCAGAGAAAGCTGAGAAAACAGCATGTTTTAAAATTGTCATATTTCAAGAACGGTTGATGATAGAGATGAAATTTTTGGTTTGTGAGCGTCAGGAGGCTTTCGGCAACTCCCACATTTAAATTGGTGACAAACGGGCGTTAATTGACAGAGAAATCACAGTTTTAAAATCACCCTCGTCTTGATTTTCCCAGAACTCAAAAGCAGACATTTTAACATGGGAGTCAATGGAGAGTGTGACCATGACTCTCTGCGCTTTGAGGTGATTTTAAGAAAAACTACAAGTCATATGAACATGAAAACACACACAGGGTTAGACGACGCCCATGGCAACGTTTTGATGTAAAAATTGTCCGTGTAGGTTGGAAATTGTAGGCAGGAGAGGAGTTTGTTTAGAGATTTTTGGTGATTATTTTGCTGGATCTCGCTAGAGTGGGCCACTCTAGCTGCCGCCCACACAACGCAATACACACTCATTATAAAATCTGAAAACGTAAAAAAAAAGTACAAAACGTAAACTGCGATTGTTTAAAAACCGTAACATGGATCAAAACTTTGACTTAGGTCAGAAAAGTCCCAAGTCTTGTGACCCGTTTAAAGTTCCAACCACGTTTCTACGTTAAAGTATGACGACACTGTGATGCTCCGAAGTGGGCTTGGTTGTTTTCGGTTTCCCATTATTGTGTGAGTGGAAATGAGTGAAAATTATTTTACATTTTCGCGATTTCTGTCGCCATGGTTACGCGAAAGTCTTAGAAAAGACATAGCTCACGATTCCCGGTCAAGGCGCACGTTTTGATATAACTTGTGTTGGGGTTTTCTCAAAGCTGCGGGAGGAGAAGCGCGGCAAAAAACGGGAGGAAACGTAATATCAAGCAGAATAAACGCCAGTGGAATATCAATAGATGCTTGCTCTGCAATGCAATCTAGTGAGAACTCTAGGGAGTTCTGACTAGTATGCCTTGCAGCAGCAGGCACCTAATAAACGCGTAGGATTACAAGATGTGCTCGCAGCACAATGCATTCTAGTGAGAACCCTAGGGTTCTGACTAGTATGCCTTGTGGCTGCAGGCACCTAATAAACGCGTAGGATTACAATAGATGCTTGCAACGCAATGCAATCTAGTGAGAACTCTAGGGAGTTCTGACTAGAATGCCTTGCGGCTGCAGGCACCTAATAATATCCCGAGGTGGGGCTAAACATGGGAGGAGATCGGATTAGCAGCAAGACTCTGGTTAGTGTGTGTGTGTACCCGGCTCTCCTTTATTGCCACAGCTCCCATCCCAAACGTATGCCACTGCCAGGCTGCAGACCTGTCTAATGTTATTCTTAGCCTCAGAACCTCATGTCTCTGTGCAAAAGCCCCTTAACGCTAATTGAGGAGACTGGTCATAGCTCATGGAGCTCAATAACAACCTCTGAGGGGCCGTATACGCATACGTGTCGCCGTCTGCGTGTGTGTGTGTGTGAAGGTGAAGCATGCTGAGCGGCAAACCGGTCATAACCAGTACTCGGCCACACCAGCCAGTGTTTTGGGGTGTTTTTTTGGTGACAGGGAGCCACCACAGTGCCTTTAGCAGATGGTTTCCTGCAGGCCTGCATATGACATGTGATAACATTACAGTTTTCAAAGGTCAGGCATGAAGGGAAGCAGCAGGAGGGCAAGGCACAGCCTCTGACTATCCAATAATACACACGCGCCCTGTATGTTGTGTGTTCAACGCGCAGTGTGTCGTTTCTGCTGCTGATAGGGGTCTCGCAATCAGAATGCTAACAAAAGAGCTAGTATGGTGACGTTAGGAAGCAGCGTGTGGGATCATCATCAATGTTGTCTCGAAATGATTAATCGATTATTAAGCGTTTGCTGAATCAATCGACAACTCTTTTGATAATTGATTCATTGGTTTGAAGCTTTTTTCCATGATTAAAACCAGATTTCTGATTGAAAATAATCGACAGATTAATCGATTATGAAAATCATTGTTAGTTGCAGCTCTAGTCCAGAATATTTTGTTCCTTACTCTGATCTGATGTTATGTAGGAGGTTTTTTTTCCCCTGGAAAAGGATGTTGTCATTGAATGGCGATGAAAATAAAACAGTCTATTAACTTGTAGAATACAAATGCACATTTCTGTGTCTCGTATCGTTATTAGACATTTTAACGTGGAAATGTTACATATTACAGAAAGAGCAAACAGTGCACACGCTGCCTCTTATTGATATAGATACTTACTGTAGTACTTAAACCTCGGTGGCCTGTGTTTACACTTGCAGAAAGGGTGGAGCACTATTTACAGATACAGCCCTGCTTTGTGCTTTTACAGTAGGCCGTTGTCAGCGCTCACAAAAAGAGCAAAGTTTGACGGCGCGCAGTCAGACTTTGGACCATGGACCGCGCGCAGTGTTTACTTTGGAAAATGAAGAGGTCTTCGTTGGGACTGAGTAGGTCAGCATCAGCCTGTCAAAACACCGGGGCCCCCGAGGCACCA
Organism: Solea senegalensis; assembly: GCF_019176455.1. NCBI lineage: Eukaryota > Metazoa > Chordata > Actinopteri > Pleuronectiformes > Soleidae > Solea > Solea senegalensis. The sequence goes on from NC_058033.1 coordinate 13,020,407, forward strand.
CCCCTCTCTTTAAGTCAGAGAGCCCGCGATTGGCCCCGGTAAGCTGACCCTCATCCTTTTGAAAGTAGGCAGGGGTATTTGTTTTGAAGCTACAGGTCACTGTGTGCCAGTGGCTCAGCGCAGGGCCCGGGGAGGGAGAAATTTCCCTGCACGTAAACAACACCTCTGCTGTGCATGGCATCCCATCACACAGGTGTATTCCATAACGCAACTGCCCCCACCGCCACCTCGACCCCCTTTTCCTGAAATGGCACGATACCATTGCATGAAGGAGGAGGAGGAGGAGGAGGAGGAGGTGGTGGTGTAAAAATAAATCCACAAAGGCCGGTCAGACATTTTGAAATTCTGTTTCTATCTCAGTCTGATAGAGAGGTTAAAGATACAGCATCCTGATAAATCTCTTCCCACCAGGGGGAACAGATAAGGAGGGGCGTAGATTGAATAAGAGCTGAGGAGAAAAGGGGGTGGATATTTGTGGGGGGGGGGTAAGAGGATGACTGAGATGTCTATCAGGCCTCGTGAAGGTTTCTCTTCTTTTTTTTTTTTCCTTTCTGTCTTGCAGATCCAGTTCAAGGGCGCCTGCAGGCGAGGCAGCTCTCGCTCTTGCCGTGCCAACACTGCTGCTCAAGGTCATATGAGCCAGCACTGTGACATTAAAGAGGAACAGGAAAAGGGGAACTGTGCAGGAGGGGGAGCAGAAAAGCCATCAACCACAGACATGCACACAAACACAGAATGGAGTTGTAAGGAGAAAGGAAAAAAGGTAGCCTTCAACTCTTTCCCGAGACTTTCTGCACTGGCGTCTGGGTCTACAGTCTGTTTTGTGAGGGCAAGAGCTTTTTAAGGGCAGTAATGAGAGTGTCTTATTCTCTCTGCACCGAGCCAAGAGATGCTTGGCTAACTGCTCTGTAGTTGTCAGCCACACATACAGGCAGCGTTTGTATATGTGTGTGTGTGAGGGGAGAGGAAGATAGAAGAGAGAAGAGTCACAGTGATAAACCTCCGGGGAGGGAGCTAGAGAGGGGGGAAACGGGGTTTTAGAGTTATTTAAAGGAACAGCGAACCAAGCGCAAATGACTCGTGAGTTTGGACTTTTCATGCAAAGAGCACCTGATGCTGTGCAGGTGAACCTCCAGCGGGTCCCCGCGGCAACTGATATTAACGCATTTACCAAGAGTTATAATAATGTCAAGCCCTTAAATCTGTTTTCCTCTACACACCCACAGATTCCTGGCGTCAACATTTTAACACCTGTGTTATTTCACACACACACACACGCACGCACACACACACACACACACTGGCTTTGTCTACTCTAATGGTGTTTCTGTGTCTGACAAGCAGAGAAGAGAGTCTTAAGAAGTCTTAGTTGTCTGGCTTAAATTGCAATAAATCAAATTTCCCAGTAACACACACACACACGCCGATATATTCAATTGGCGGGTTGAAATCCCTACTGCATGTACACGTTCATCCGTGTACAGCCACACTTCACGCTCACGGGCTTTGACCCAGAAACACAAGAAGAAGAAGAAGACGCCAGTACACAGAAGAAGAAGAAGAAGAAGAAGAAAGCAATGTGAGAAGAAACATGGCAAATCCAGGCCAGTGCTTTTGTCTGACTGGTGAAGAGAGTGTATTCATGCTCCCTCTGCTTAAATAATGACTTATTTTGAAGTTAATGGATGAGACGCGGCTAAAGTTGTCTGTTTGGTTTGTGTTGTAATAGGTCAACGGGAAAGTGCCTGTCGCCACCTAGTGTAGCGGAGTTTGTGCTCGTCTGTTGTGTTCCTGATATTCACCAGTTAACAGGTAGATTTTCAGATGACAATTCCCAGGAACATATTTGTACGAAAATAATTAGGGTCTGAGTGCAAAAAGTGCCTTTTTTTTTTTTTGGGAGGGGCTAGAGAAAGTGTGCCGCCCACTGTCCAAATTTGATCTGAGCAGCAGGTTTATCGTACATGCACGAACATGTCGGTACACGTGTAGGTTGGGGTGAAGAAAAAATCATGACCATGAAACCCAACAGGAAGGCCGTCATCATGCATTTATTTTATTTTTAGCAATTTTGCACCAATGGTATTTGTACGGACTTGTCCCAGAGCTTTAATTAGATTTTGGTTCTGTTCTGGGTTCTGGTTGAACGGCGGTAGAGCGGCAATATAAACCCAAAAGCTGCATGTGTAGTCTGTGGAGAGATGCACTAAATCACCTGCTGTGTTTATGAAATGTCATTATCACAAACCTGACCCGTTCGCCTGATGTCATTCAGCTGTCGGGAGTGTAGATAACAGAGTGTGGCGCACTTGCTCGTCCACTTTTTTGTTTACATTGTCGTCATGTGTTCGCTGGTCAATCAGGTATCGGCTTTCAGCGCTCGTTACACCGTGGCTGGCTGCACACTGAGAACATTGTCTTGTCCTACACAGATACACACAGGGTGCCAGGGTGTCGCTTGAGGTGACCTGACCTGGATCGCTCGCTCTCGCTGACCCCGACCGCCCTGGGACTGGGAGTTGTAAAAAAGTTTGTCATGTATCATAATAGTTTATAACCAAAGCTTCGAAATAACCCACTCATCTTTGAGAATAATTGCAAAGTGATTTTTTTTTTTTCTGGAACGGAACTCGGAGCCTGACTATCATCTTAATTTCCTTGTAGATGTAAATGTAAAGGCAGTCTTGCCGTCCAAGCTGCTAATGGAGCCGCGATCGGGCTATGCATCACTATGACATCACAGATTACAATCTTTAGACTTTGGGAGCACTTTAGGTACTTTCACAGACAGTCCTGGAAGAACAGAGAGAAAAGACCTGGCTGACAAAACACTGAGTCATAATAATAACAATCTCCATGCAGGGTGGAGTCGCACGCTGATCCAGCCTGACAGATATTTCAGGAATATTCCCACGGGGACGAGGAGTGCGCACGTCTGTGGGAATTTCGCTGTGACTTTAATGAACTTAATGTGAGTTTCCCTCGTCTAAGCGTGAATCACAACTTCCCGTTTTGTTGCATTGTTGCAAGGAATGGACGTCAGTCTTTCATTTTTTTGCAGAGGAGCGTTGATTTAAATGCTCGAGTTCTTGTTTCTGGTCGGATTTGTAGCTAAAAACACATTTGAATAAAAAAAAAAAGGCTTTATAATTAATTAATTAATTAATTAAATAAATTCACGTCATGTATCGTCACAACAGTTGTCAGGTCATATTGTGGTATGTAGCACGTTGAAAACAACAGGATGTCGCACAAGGCAAATAAGATGATGGTTGAACTGACTTATTTTACAATAGAAATTAAATAAAACGTTAAAGAAAAATTAGGTCGCACTAATCAATTGTGTCACATCAAAGACTCTGAGGCGCAATGGACTGACTACTTTTGGCATTATTGATCCATAATTTCATAATTACCCGTTAACCGTAACAATCGACTGTTTTTCCAGCATTTCTGCTGATAAGAACCGTCTCTAATTATCTGTTTGTCAAGGTGACACCGTACTGTCGATGCCGCAGTTCCTTTTCAGTTTAGGGTAAGCAATTTTCAATGGGGGGGAGCTCATATTATGATGTATGGATAAACAGTTTATCATAGAAATAGAAAAAAGTCTAATATGAAAAGTTCTGTGACTCTCTGGGCAGAAATGAAGGCCGACCGCAGGAATTGGCGACTGTGATGTAATTATTACATTTTAATTGAGGTTTTTCAATTGTTAACACTTGCACTCTTTCCTCCTGAAAGTCAATACTACTACTTTCAGTGAAGAATATTTAATGTTCCCCTTTTCAAGGAGTGAATTATTTTGCCCGTGAAATCCAAATTTGGTGACTTCTGCTACATTTTAATGACGATAATCCATGATTTATCCTGCTTTTAAACGTTTCAGGTTAAGGTGAATCAGGAATTAGACGATAAAGAATGAACATTTGTTCATTTGTTTGGTTCCTCAAAGAAGTGCAAGTGCGCTGATTGTCACATGGGCGTGTGTGTGTGAGAGAGGGGGGAGGGAGCTGCACACGCAGGAAGATGAATGAATGGAACCAAACGTTTTCAGTTTTCAGTTTCACCCACACACACACACACACCCCAATCAAAAAAGAAAATCTACAGCGGTAGAACAAACCACGAGTTAGCGTGAGCACGTGTTTTTGAGTCGTACTTTGTATGAATATGTGTGTGTGCTGGAGTCTCATCTTGGTCCGTGTTGTTGTTGTCGTGAGAAACTGAGGTGCATGTGTGGAACACATGGACAGTGGGTTTGATGCTCTTTTTAGATCTTAATGCGTCAGGGACCCTGGAGTCATGCCTGTGTGTGTGTGTGTGTGTGTGTGTGTGTGTGTGTGTGTGTGTGTGTGTAAATGCACACGTAGACAGAGTTTACGTCACACACCTGTGGCTGAGTGAACGGCCTGTATGACACATAGCATTAGTCCATAGGAAACTGTACTTTCTCCTCAGACGGGATTTAGAAGGATAAGTGTCCCTCACTCCTGGGACGCGCCGCAGTCCTCCTTGTGACCAAAGCTGGATTTGAAGCTCCGGTGAACCTCGGTGAACTTTGACATTTAAGGTGGAACCGAGTGAGAGATAGAGTGAGAGAGAGAGAGAGAGAGAGAGTCTCCACTCAGTATTTAAAAACACACACTGTACCTCAGCCCCCCACCAGGATGTTCGATCACACCTGTTCCATCACCCGGCTGGCATGGCACCATTTTGACTCTTGCTTTTGATTAAACGAAAAAGCATTTAGACTAAACAATCAATAGGTACAGGCTTGAGCCGTGGATCGCTCTGGCATAAATCTTCTGGGTGCCTGTGCTGGAGTCGTCCCTGTATCATTTTTGCTGATTAGTTTTCCCATTACTCCAAACAGATGTGTTCGCTGGTGATGAATGATCCAATTATGGGATATTTGTCACCCATTTGATATCTGCTGCTCGTCTGGGACAGTAGAGAATTCCAGCGTTGGTGCTAACCCTCCAGTCCTCGGTCCACTCAGCCTGGGTACATTCTGACCTAGCGTTTGAATTCTTTGGGCGGCACGTGGGCTTTTTTTCTGTCTCCAGTAGTGCCCCCGCTCTTTTCTCCCTGATCATCTCATCAGTCTTGTGCTTCCAGATTAGAGGGGGTACACAACTGAATACTCAGCACTCCTTTCATTGTGAGATAAGAACAGTTGCCCTGTCATAAAATTTCATTTAACTACCGTGTCCTCAAAAGTCTGTACACCCTGCTGCTGCTGCTGCTGCGGCCCCCCCTCCTGCTGACATGCTTCAGATGGTAGTCATACATGTCTAAACTGTAGTTGACCCCAAACCACACACACACACAAGTTTGTGCAGCTATTCTTCTCAGGACTCTGCATTGACTTCCATTCATTTGGGCAGCCTGAAGCATTCTCACCAACCTTAACCACAACCAGTTAATGCCTAATATGCCATAATTCAAAAATTATCTAATGGTGTTTCAAAAATCCTAAACTTAACCACTTCCTCAGATAATGAGGTTCTGCCTCATTGGGACCAGGTTTTAAGTCCCCATGAGGACGACTGGTCCCGACAAGGTCGGTGTTTAATCCAGAGACGGTCCTCAAGAGGCAACAAATACAAGTACGCACACACAGCAAAACAATACAGACACTCAGCTGAAAGGATTCATGTAAACCCCTGATCCCCCCCCCACCCCTCTGTCTGTGGACAGTAGACTGATTCTGCAGCCTCCCTCCCTTCTCCTCTTGCTCTCTCCTGCTCTGCCGAGCTCTGTGTATATATATATGTGTGTGTGTGTGTGTGTGTGTGTGTGTGTGTGTGACAGCTGCCTAATTGGGCATTCTCCCCTCGTCGGAGCGCTGCCTCTCCTCTCCTCTCCTCTCCTCTCCTCTCCTCTCCTCTCTCCTCCAGCCTGGGCCGGGGCTGCTGACGAATGGCAGCGGATTACAGATGAGGACACGGTGACCCGCCTGACCTTGCTGCACAGCCGCGGGGGGGAGGGAGGGAGAGGGAAGAGAGAGAGAGGGAGACAGAGTGCTAGGGGTGGGGCGGACAGGGTGCTAGGACTGCAGAGAGGGCGTGGGCGGCGGCAGTGGGCATCTGTGATTTTGGGGCTGGGGGGGGAGGGGGGCTTCCTCACTCGGGTCAGCAGAGGATGAGGTCGCACGAAGGTGGACGGGGTATTACACTGGGGGGGGTGGGGGTGGGGGGGTTAGCCAGGTGGCAGTGCAGACAGGCAGGTGGACGCGGGCAAGTGATCAGGCAAATGACAAGAGTGTCACATGACAGTGCTCCCCTCCCCTCCTTCACCCGTGTCAGTATGTCAAGGGCACAAGCCCCCACTGGCAACCGCCACTGCGCATTTCCCCCCGCCACACACACACACACACACACACATTTATTTATATATTTACTTCCCTCACTTCCTCCTCCTCCTCTTCTTCTTCTCCTTTCTTTTTTATACCTTTTTTAGCTGTGTGTTTTTTTTATGTGTCTGTCAGATGAGCCGCTCTTCTATATGACTGCTGGCTTCCCTCCACACACACACACACACACACACACACACACACACACGGCCACGACGTGGTCGGTCAAACGGAGGCGGCACATTCCTTGACTGTGGTGAATTTTAATTTCCGTCGCACTATAGATATTTCCACGCCTCCCACCACCACCCCACTCCACCTTCCCGCTGTGCGTGTGAGACTGCCAAGGTGAGGTTGTGTCCTCTTGTTAAGAGCGATTAATGGCACTCGTTATGTACATAATGAAACATCCTACTGATGCATAGGGTGGTGTTGTCTCTTTCTCTCCTCCTATGTGTCATATGCACACACACACACACACACACACACTGACTGCATGTGTATGGTGTAACATTGAGGACACTTTGTTACAGCCTCCAGGCAACTCCAGAATGTGTTTGATATGATGTGGGCAGAGAGAGAGAGAGACACACACACACACACACACTGGTAAACCGTCTCACCAAATGAAAAACGAACAGGAATTAAGAGCCTGTCAATTCACAGTCGAGTTTGTCCCTCGTTTTTAGATGCACAAAACACTGCGGTTCCCTGCGTGACATGTGTTCTGAGGGATAGAGATGGGTGGCTCTCCACCGAGTCCTGTTTTGACTGGCAGAGTAAATTTAGATCTAATCTTCTTGTGTGTGTGTGTGTGTGTGTTCTTTTATAGCCCGAGAATGTTCACCTAACATATCGGCTTTTAAGTTGACCTTGTTGTGTTGTTTGCTCGTTCGGAGGCTCGTGTATATATATGTGTGCATTTCTAGGACGAGACGCTGCTGGCTCCCCTATAGGGTTTTTTGACCTCATGTGTGCTGCTTTCCCCGTGCGTGCGTGCGAGCGACATAGTATGTGTGTGTGCGTGCGCTAAGACCATTCAGTGCCTGAGTCAAGCTGTGCAAGCTCTTTTAATCCCACGCCCCGGTGCACGTAGGCTTGATTAGTGGCAGCAGTTATCTGTGCAGAAGACAGGCCGCCCTCCTTTAGCATTTGGTCAGGTCTGGGGCACTGGGAGGTGGTGGGGGCGGAGGGGGGGGGTGTCAAGTCATGAGAAAGGTGAACGACGAAGGAGAAAAGGAAGAAGAAGGAGAGGGAGAGGAGGAGGAGGAGGTATGGCGAGGACGAGGGAAAGAGGGGAGGGCGGAAGCCTGATTAGTATTCTAAAGGAGCACTCCTGTCAGTAGAGCAAATTGATTACTGCACTTTACCTGTATCAGCCTCCACAGCGAAGGATGACAAGGTACGGAGGCATGATGTGTGTCTGCGTTCACCTCCCAACCACAGCAGAAGAGACGTGTTAGTGTTTGGCTTAGTGCTGGTTTCACTTTTTTCTTTTTTTTTCTCCCTTACTCTGTTGAGCTCTTTTTCACTGCTTCTACCACTGGCTCTTTTTTTTTTCCTCCCTCTGTCCTCTCGATCTCCTTCATTGACAGTGAAGTAATAGGCCAGTTGCAGTTGGGTGCTGGCCTTGTCTATCTCTCTCCGTCTGATTTAATAGTCAGTGGCTGACTGAGGGAACACAGGCTCGTTTCCTGCACACTCTGGCCCTGTGCTCATCTAGAAATACAATTAGCGTGTTTCTCAGACAGCAACCTGATCAATTGTAAAGCTGCAAATTGCTGTCAGATTATTATTCATTTATTTATTCTCCAAATCATTGTCAATATTTTAATAGACTCTATGCACGGAAATGCAAGCCAACTCCTAAACATCCAGTCAAGTATCACTAAGGGGATACCTGACTGTTTTTTTTTTTTTAGCCCTAAAGGATTCAACATGGCCTAAAATTTTGTAAATTTCAGTGTGGCGAGGGGACAATAGCAGAGCGCGGCTGCGTCCCCTCTGTGCACAGCCTCCGCTAAATACTATAATTAGTCACTAAATACTCTCTGTAACTTCTGCAGACGCCGACTGTAGAGCATACTAGAGAAATGCCAGGCTGGCTTATTGAAAACCAGAAAATTGACCGTTCTTTGTCTTCAGGCTCCAGGTCCCTGCTGTTTTTTTCATGTACATATACTGTTAAGCATTTCTTATCAGAGCTAATCTGCATCCGTGCTACTCCAGCTGAAAAGATGTAATTACATGGCGATTCCATGTTTCCGATGAACATATGAAGATTTAGTGACCAAGCAGCATTAATCAAGTATTTAAATTGAGCTGCAACTAAGGATTATTTCCATAGTCGATTAATCTGTCCATAATTTCTCGATTAATCGTTCTGTCCATAAAATATCAGAAAACTTTAAAGAATGTTGATCGGTGTTCGTCAAACCTGGAAATGTCTTGTTTTGTCCACAAACCGAAATGATTCACTTTTAATGATTTCTGTGTCATCCAGAGCAAAGAAATTAAGAAAATTCTCACATTTAAGAAATGTAAACAATCGGAAATCTTGTTTTAATCATGAAAAAGGCTTCAAACCACTTAAAATACTTAAAATAGTGTGGACAACACGTACAACCCTATCAGATGTCATAATGTGTTTGGAGCGTCAGTCGTGGACATGATGACGTCTGGTCAGGTCAGGGCAATTATTGACTTGAATACAAAGCCTCAGTTCATCGGAGCTTCCGCTTTTGTCGCCGACGACGAAGCAAACGGCTTCACCTTCCCAGGGCCAGAACAAAATTCAAAATAAAAATTCAGCGCTTGTCGCCAGGCCTGGCCCAAATCATGAACCCTTCATTCACTGGCAGAATATGACCACTGTAAGTTAATTAGGCACAGTGTTATCTAATCCACTGGCTTCAAAGGAGGAGGTGGAGATCGCTGCACTTGATTCTGTGACCTTAAGAGACGAGGAGCCCGTAGGGGTCGCAAGACTGGGCATGTTCCTGATGACGTCTATGATGTGTCTATGCTCCATTGTGTTTTCAACTTACACTATTAAACTCAAGTTTGACTTTTAAAAATCATAGTTGCAGTATCTGCCAGAAAAGAAATGGCAAATTAGATATTTTTCCTAAACTCGTTCACCCCTAACATGACTGGTAACATGACACATTCTGCACTTACCTTGCATTAGATATTGTGAAGTTTATATGATCGTCTTGCAGAATATCCATTTTTGCAGACGTGCTGTAATCTTATCACAGGACATTTATTGCACAGATGTAGTAATAATTTAGTAGATGGATTAGTGGTAACTTGTAGACGTGTTGTGTAATCGCCGTGTGTCAATGCAGTGCGGGTAATGTTAGCCGAAAGCACAGAACTATCACTAATATACTATTTATATAAATAATAACTAATCATGTTGGATACACGCGTGATAAATAAAAATGCAGCATTTGATCTATCTTCACATTTGTCACTCTTTAACAGTGAGTCAAGTGAGATGACTCACTCCATGAAACACAATGTTGTTCAGTCCACAGTGTGAACAATATGTGTGATGACACAACCAACAATGCATTGTAACCCCAGCACTAATTGAATTATACCCTAACATACAGTAAAAGTCCAAAGCCGTATGCTGGCTTAATTGTCGCTCTCCTTCACCTTTGTTGCCATTTCTATCCTCGTGACCGCACTCAAAAACAAAGGCATTGATAAGGAAGTGTTGTCATGATGGTAAGTGTGTCATAAGTGTCTCAGATACGGATCATGCGGGGGGGGGGCTCTTTGTCCATATCAGCACAAGCACTTAAACTGTACCCAATGACAATCTCATATTTCATATACCTTACATTGTCTTTATTGCCCCAGTGGACAAAATAGGATAGTTATCAGCAGCTAAAGCTGCGTTCAGACAGGGGGATTTTTGTGTTTATGACCTGGCGAGTTTTTTCTTTTTTTTTTAAACGCCGCATCCTCGGCTTTTCGAACGGGAAACTTGCGAGAAACATGGCGACGGACGGAGAAGTCGTCTGAAACTTTCCCGCGATCCCATTTGAAAGCACCATCATTTACACCATTTGTTTCTCGCAGTGAACCAGGGGTATTAACAGCACCATCATCGCTGTGTAACATTAACTCAAAGCGCCTGCCTTTTGTCCGCCGTATTCTTTGGTCGTGTCCAGGTTGTGTAACAACACACTGCAAGGTGGTTCAAGGTCCTTTGGGGTGATGGGGGCGACGAGCATATTGTTTCTTGTTTCATCAGTGTCATCTAAAACCCTTACATTGTGTGCAAGTATTGTCAGCAGCGGTTACTCATTTTGTTCTTTTCTAGCAATGTTGCTTTTAATAGGCTGTGTACCTAATCCTCCCAAGAGTTGCACTTCACACGGATTCATTTGTCGCTTTGCTCCTGCAGCTTGTTGCACCCCTTCATTTATTTAAGTGTCGCTGGATCACCAGACAGCCGATAGATTATTGCCCCATCTTGCAAAATGGAGTTGTTATTCAAAAGTTGGTGGTGATCATTAACCTGGACGCTAATTTCGATTTGGGGACTGCCAGAAGTGTTGTAGACGGTGCGATGCTGTTTTTGTGTAGCACTAATCTTACTGAAATCCCCAGTTAATCTGCATGTACTTGGCACCAACCTGCTAACTGGATTGGCACAGCTGGGAGAGTTTTCACCCCTAAAAGTTTGCACGTCATTATTTTATGCGCGACTGAGTTAAATGTGTGTCCAATGGATTTCTTCAATTGTGTGACTGAATAAGTCTCACTTGTGTTTTTTGATGCTCCTAATGGCACGTCCCTTCACAACCAATTGTACCTCGTAATATCATTCTCCTGCCTCACTGAGGGCATGCATTAGAATGATTTAAAAACCATAAAGTAGGTCATCGGGACCATTACAGACGGCAAAATGGTAGCACAAGTATGTGTGTCCCCCCCCCCACACACACACTTAAATCTCTGTCGCACACATTATTACTGCAAACCATCCCAAATTACTCACAGTAAAAAGGAACGAAAAGACAAGGTACTCTTTTAACCCAATAAAGACAGACATCTTGCTGACTCACGGCAATGGGCTTCTTAAGGCCGATGCCAAGGATATTATGGGAATGATTCATTAAAGGCCAAGGTTTCTGGCTGGTTTTATTCAGCTTTCAGGGCAGCCTGACAGTGGGACATTTGATCTCAATTGCAAAGTGGCCCATTTCCCTCCGACATCACCACTGCAGTCTTGTTTCTGCCTTTTGGCATGCTGACCATAGGGCAATCAGCTCAAATAGTACCTATATGCAGCCCCAGTGTTTACTTTTAAATGGAAAACGCGTTGTTGTTTGCAGGAGGGAAATGAGCGCCGTTTTTGGACAGACGATGTAAGCAGAAGATTACCTCGGAGCCCAGTAGAAATGAATCAGGTATAGATTGATGACAGCCACGGCTCATTAAGAAAGAGTGTGTGTGTGTGTGTGTGTGTGTGTGTGTGTGTGTGTGTGTGTGTGTGTGTTTAATTGATGCACTAATTCTCAACCACTCAGGAAATGGCCCTTGGGCGGGTCTTCCAAATGGCACACAAATATTTACTATGGACACAAACACTTTTAGCGAGCACATGCAAGCCTGCGCATCAGCAAAGGGGAAAGAGTGTGATACAGTGCAGTGATATCATTGCTGCACTGGCTAGTTTGTGCCGTGTCCTCCACCAGTCAGCTGGGCTCTGGACCACCTAGATGAGTCATCAGTGTGCACAGATTCTTCCTCGCTCTCCTTTTTTGCGACTGTACTGATGAGTACAGATGAGGTTCAGACACGCCCCCCCCCCGTCCAAGGCCACATGCAGGCCACGAACTTAAGCACAATTTTTGTTTTCTGAGACTGAAATGTTCACATTCAAGTCAAGTCAAGTCATCACACACGTGTTCAAACTCTCGCGGAGGGCCTGTGCTACTTTAACACAAGAGGTCCAGCATTCATGTATCACATTTCCTTTATGTGGGGGAACATCCATGGGTGTTTGTGCACACATGGGGGCGTGTGTGCTTTGCATGGCTTGTTTGGTCAGCGCATCCTAAGAAGTGGGTCAGAGTGCCCTAGTTCTCATTGTGTGGGCATGCTTGTGCCTGTGTATTGCCTTTCAGTGTTATTTTGTCCTGATTGACTTATCTGCAAAAAGAAAGAAAAAAAATCTTGCTGCAGCTTCCCTGCTGTTTAGTGGCGTGTTATTCTCTTGTTTATCTCTCTCAAGGTGAACTAGGAGCTTTTAATTTAACTTTCCTCTGGCGCACTCATTCACTTGTGGACGGCCTGGAACAACTGCATTTGGTCAGGTAGCTTATGTTTTGTCTTATTTAATCACGTCAGAGCATATTGAGTTTACAAATAGCGGTCACGCCGCATGTGTAAGTGAGCTACCCCGTTGAGTATGTGCAGCAGGGCTGGGCTGCAGATTACATGATATAATAGTGTTTAGGCATCGCCTCTCCTTTTAAATTCCTTTAACCTTGACTCCCCTTAAATGCAGGGAGAACACATCTGCCAGGCTGGTGTCAGACATTAGTAATACACACCGCTTGGGCAGCATTGTCACTTTTTATTAACGCCCAGAGCTTTGCATGGACACCAGCTGTTGCATCAAGTGGAAAAGCCTTAGCGGTATAAATGACCTTGACTTTAACTGCCGCTCCTTTGGCTCTTCCCTTCTTTTTTTTTAATTCTTTTGTTTGGTCTCATACATTTTAAATCACCTAAATGGATTACCATTCCTGACAATGAAGGTCATTTAGGGACTCACTTTTTTTTTCTTTTCTTTTTTTAAGATTGAAAAAGAAAGTACCAGCAAGCGCGTTCATGACCAGGTGATGGGAGGCGGTTTAATCTGGAGGTCACTGTAGGAAATGAGGGTCATATTTTTTGGATATGATCACCGGCACTTCCGTATTTTTATGCCGGCCGTTTGGTAATTCTGTGTGTCTTCAAAAGAGTGACTGGCAGTGACCTTTCCTGTTCTCGGTGTCTTCTCCGTAAAAGGGAAGCGTGAAATGGATGACTTGACCGGCCTGAGGAAGATGAAGCTTTCACCCCCCCCCCTCCCCGTCGCCTGCCCTCCACTCTCACTCTCATGTACATGGCTGACTGTAGGGCTAAAAATCACTTTAGAATGGTGCCTGTTCCGTCATTGGCTGACATTGTCAAGGATAATGGATAATCACCACAGAAACAGTCGAGCAGCTCATTGGTGCCGTAATGTCCCACAGTGGGGTGGTGGTTGGTTGGGTGGGGGGGGGGGAGTTGGAGGTCAGACTTTTTGGGTGCCACCACCAACGAGATGACATGTTAACAGATGTGTAAGGTCATTTCCAATGTATACTCTTGGGGAGATAATGTAATAGTAATGCACACATCACACACTCTGGGAGGGGAAAGACGGAGAGCCGTGAGCTTTAGGTGCTCGCTGTAGAGGACAGCTTTCCCTATATTAAGGTCATTTATTTGTTAACAGAGCTCTGTCATTGAGAAGAACACTTAATTTTTTTCTTTCTTGCTCTCGCCACTGCAGGACTTTTTAACACTACTCCTGTCATTGCGTGTCCCTCAAGAGCCCGGAGCTCTTTGTTTAAAGAGTAATTCATGCTTTGCGTGACATAGCGAGCGGAGTCACTCTGTTGTAAACTAATATAATGCAGTGTCATAATGTCCCCGTGCAGCCATGTCTGCTCTGTGCTGAAGTTTCTCTGGGCAAAACAGAGACAAGGTCAACTGTAATTCCAAAGGTTTACTGCCAGCAGCAGGGAGATTAAGAGAATTTCCCATGTTGAAAACGTGTCAGTGTGTTTATTCCTTTTATATTATTTTCCCTCTCGCTAACACCGTATCACTGCATATTTGTGACTGTGCCGAACTACATGTTTACTGTGTTTATTAGACGTGGCGTTACAGGGAATTCTGTTATAATTAAGCTCCCTGGTGGGAAAATAGCCCTAATCCTGAGCATCTAAGATTAGCATGACGGCAGACGTCAGATGGTCCAGTGTGACCAGGCTGGCTTTTATTGCTGTCAGATTTAGGTCAGCAGCCTAAAGATGGCCTTGAACTGTAACTGATGCCGTACAAGCTCTTAAGTTATCCCAACCAATACATTTCTAGGTAAACTAAATAACCTTTAAACTAATAGCCTCGATGTTCCTAACAGCTACCCAGATGCACAAAACAACCTAAATCCAGCGTCAAAATCCCAGTTCATTTTCAAGGTGGCATTAGAATCGGAGCTTTGTTGCCCTTTCTGTCATGACAACCTGTGGACCTTGGCCATAGGGATGGATTTCAGCCTGACTGGAAGCCTGCTGCCTTGTTGTTTTTGGCCCTTGCTACTGTTCTCTGTGAGGTATTTAGTCTGGCGGCTGCGTGGGTTGCAATGGCCTTTCGTCATAATCAAGGGCTGCCATCCTGTTATGTGACCTGCGATGTCCGTCCACTCAGCGGACACCAAAGGTGAGGATGGCATTGGGAAAGGACATGGACAGCAGCTGAGGCGAGGTTGAAACTCTGTATTAATTAACCTTTATGAGATGTGGCCGGGACTGTCGGAGGTGTCCTGTATCCACGGAAACCATGCTGACAGGGTTCAGAGCAGAGGTCTCCCAGGGCAGCCGTGCTGACACTGTCATGGCAATTGGCACAATGCTCACCCCAGTGTCACTGGCTCTGGCCTCCTGACAGTGGTGTGGTGTGACAGGTGCACCTGATCCTTAAGCCACCGTTACTCCTCAATACACTCACATTTAAAGATGAACACTTGCTTGACAGTCATATGCAGCTTGTCTGATGGCTACATTTCTGCTTTGATTTTCTCCACTGCCCTTGTTCAATACGTGTAGATGCAGTTCATGTTGTGCTCTCATCTTCTGATTTAAAAAAAAACAAAAAAAAAAAACTATTCAGCCTCCAAAGAGCTAATCGTAGAAAAGAATTCACACGTGGCAAAGTGTTAATAAATGTAATGCAGTTGCTGGACTAATGTGGCTGCATGAATGGCTTTCACTTATGTTATATCATTCATGAACACTGCACATGCACATGCTTGTGTTTAATTTTAAATGCTTAAATGTTTTGTGTGTATGTGGGCGAGTGGCTTCTGCTCCATGTAGACTGAGGGTTTGATTTGTATGAGATGCTGCTTAAGTGCATAAGGAGCAGAAGGTGGTGATGGGGGGGGGATAATCCACTGAAATGACAAGCTGCATAAGAAATGATCATCCACAGCTCTCACAAGGCCCTTCACTTTTTAAAGACATTTCTGTGAGGGGCTTACAGCTCAGGACCTGAATGTTTTTAAGGTAGTGGTCTTGAATTTTCAATTTGGAGCCAATCAGGCCTAATCTACATTTATCGTCTGTTCAGTGGCTGTGAAAAGAGAGTGCAGAGAGGAGAAGGAGCTGTGTGCAGTCAGTCTGAAATGTTGCTAAGTAACAGAGATGGCAGACAAGGTGGTGAAATGAATGTGATATAGTGCTTTACAAATCCCTGCTTCTCACACAGTTTCTTCCTCTTTCTCTCTTTTTTCTCTGCCCATCTCTTCCCTCTCTTCTGTTCTCTCACTCTCTCCCATAGGTCCCCCATGTGAGAGCCGCAAAGCTGAAAGGCGCCATTGACAGTACCACATCCAGGCCTAAGGAGAGATATCCCAAACATCCACAGCCACGGAATGTGTCAACATCTTTGTGGTGAAATCCCGCTGACTCCTCACTTGCTACTCACATAAGCCTGGAGCTGGGTCTTCTGGGATTCTACAGTGTTTAAAAGGCATACAACAATGCCTGGGAGGCCCCCCTGCCCCATTTTGCCTCCAAATATGACTACTGTTTTTGCACAGTGCTAACTGTGGTCACTACGGAGAGGGATCACCTTCTGGCCAGTGATTCTTTCAGCAGTGTGCATACTGTTCAATTCCTTGCCTTCTTTTTGTCATTTAACAAGTACATACCACTGTCTACCAGATGACCTAGTGGACATTTGTTTCCCAGTAGCTGTGCTGAACCACATCAGAGGATCTTAGTATTGAACATGACTCATGGGGAGGAGCCTGGCCCTGAGACACACAAGGATTCAGCTGTTCTAACTTATCTGGAAGGTTTACTAATGCATCCAGTGGTGGCCGGGCCTGGGGCCACGGCAAGTGGGAGGTCAGAGGCTTCCCACAGTAATCAGGATCAAGGTGACAAAGTGGGCAGGCCCTACCAGCTGCCCAACCATGGCCCGACAGCTCCCAAGACTGGAACCAATGGTCCCACACTAGGCTCTACACAGCACCTGAAAAAGGCCCGTCTACTGCGCTCTGGAGCTTGGAATGATACAGGAAACCAGCGAACGAGTTCATCCCCAATGGAACTGAATGGCCAAGGGGGTGGCCTGCAAAATGGAGCACTAGAGGGGTCTCCTCATGCAGGTGAAAGCACCCTGTTGGCTTCACTGCTTCAGTCGTTCAGCTCACGTCTTCAGAGTGTGGCAATGTCTCAGCACCCTAATAAGCCCCCCAGCGAGTGTTCCTCTCCACCAAAGGCACCACCTGCAGACAAAGACCCACCCCCTGTGTATGGGACAGCCTCAAGTCGCTTGAAGGGCCTAGTGAGAAAGGGCAAACTTCAGAATCACAGCAACACACCTTACAGTCGACGGGGACACAATCAGGAGAGACCCCCAGAATCACCTCGGTCAGCACACAGTGCCACGCCTCCTGCATCGACGGCTACTGATTCAGTGTCTTGTGCGGAGCGTCTGAAGGCGGTGGCTAACATGGTGAAAATCCGTTCCAGTCCCGCACCATCACCCAAGCCCAGTGTAGCCTGCAGTCAACTGGCTTTGCTGCTTTCTAGTGAAGCACATCTTCAGCAGTACTCCAGAGAGCATGCGCTCAAAGCTCAACTCTCAGGAAGGTCTGCCAGTGAAAGATTAGCTGCCATGGCAAACCAGCAGCATGGCCAGGACAAAAGACCATCAAGTGTGGGAGGGACTCTGCCTGGAGCTGTAGACGCCATCAGCTCCTTAACTACTCAAAACGGAATGACGGCAACAAACACAATAACAACAACACTCTCTCGAACACCCTTGTCAAGTCCACAGAGCCCCTCTTTGCTACGTGGCCATAGCCAAAGCTCCCCGGCCACTCCCCCAAATGCTCCAAACATCACACACAGCCAACCACCTAGGGAGAAGCGAGGGTTTGACTCACGTCCAACCCGTCCCCCCCAAACATGCAGCAGCTTGCTCCTCCTGTTACTAAACAACCATAACAACCAGAAGCAGCTGACAAAAAATGGGCACCTGGAAGATAGCTGTGGCCTTTTGCCACCAAGCAGATCCTCTTCAGTCACATCAGACAGTGAGTGCTCTACGCAGGAGAGGAGCCTGACCAAGGACAGTAGTGATGCAGAGAGTTCCTACTCAAGTTGCTCCCCGATCGACCTGTCCATGAGAAACCGGGCCAACACACAAGACACAGGGCCCAAATGTAATATTCCCTCCTTCTCCTCCTCCTCTTCCACCTCTACCCTCTCTTCTTCCACGACAGTGTTTTCCTCCACCCCAGTTTCGTTCTCTCCTCAAGCTTCAACTCATGCCTCCACCTCAACTTTCTCACCATCTCCTACCGTTATCTCTTCTGTTTCCAATGCTACCTTCTCATCTTCCTCTATCTCTACCTCCTCCCTAGACAAACTAACAGAAACGTTACTAAACAAGTGGAAGCCAGAGGCATCAGGATCAACTTTGACCAGAAACAAGGAGTCTGAAATGAGCCCAGACCCAAAATCCCACCCTAAGGTCACACTTATGCAGCTGCTTCTTGAGCGCAGAAATAATGAGATGACTAACAAAGGTGTGAGTAACCAGGATTCACCAGTCGATATAACTATGGCCACCATGTCTCGAAGCCAATCAAAGGGACAAGTGTCTTGGGAGGAGACCAGGACAAGAAGCCCGACAGATAGACCTGCAGCCCCAGCCCAGCCTCTCTACTCAGTTAACCGCGACCCTGGTGGTGCACTATCCCCATACTCCTATCCCTCCCCTCATGTCCAGTCCAGTCCATTGGACCTGTGTAAATCTAAAACCTTCCCTGCTGAGAAGGCCTCTGAGCCTGCCTTCAGTGCCAGTAAACTGTTGCAGAATTTGGCTCAGTGTGGCACAGCTTCTTCTTCCCCACCCATTCCCTCCAGCAAAGTACTGGGCCAGGAACCTGATGCCAGCAGGCCCCTTGCTCTATTGGAAAGGCTCAATACTCCAATCCACAGGACCTCCACCACTCCACTCTCTGACAGACCCTCAGGCAGTGGCACGCCTTTCAGTCAAAAGGAAGCCTCTCCTCCTTCTCAGATTGAGAATCTTCTGGAGAGGCGCACTGTGCTGCAACTCCTTCTTGGAACAGGCTCAGCTAGTGCAACGAGCAACCGCAAAGATAGGCCCAGTGGAAGGAGGAGTGTGGAGGTGACAGGGGGATGCTATGAGAAGGGCGCTGGTGCCTCCTTCATCTGTGACACCTCCAACGGACCCCCTTTGGATGTAAAGGTCAAAACAGAGATCACAGAGGGGGTGGGACCATCCTCTGCCATGTCTGAGGACTTGAGTGGCAGAAAGAGACCTAGTGGCTATGAGAAGAATAGTCCCCTCTCTGATTTTCAGCAGGACTTTAAAACAGAACCCCGGCCAGCAGAGGTCATTGCAAAATATGGCCTCCTGAGCCAGCTGCTTAAACAAAAGACTGCTACCTACTATACCAATGTTGCTATGCAGACTGAGTCTCAGCCCAGACAGGTTAAAGAGGAACAGAAGGAGTATCCAAGCCCCAGTCCTAAGAAGAGACGCCTCTGCTCTGATCGGACTGATAGTTTGACTAATACCAGCTGTCCAGGAGCAGTAGACAGTGTTGATACAAACATTTTTGCTTCCTCTGCTGACCCTGACCAGCAGAGGAGTCTGAAGGAAGAGGAGGCTCCAGCCAGGAGCCCTCCAAGTGAAACCCTTGCCAGAGAGAGCCGGGGCTTCAATGTGCTAAAACAGCTGCTTCTCTCTGACAACTGCCTGAAGGAGCTGTCCCAGCACCCCCGGGGGGGCCCCAGCCCTTCCAGCCTACAGGCCAATGGCAAGGCCAATGGCAGAATTCTCAGTCAGCCTGCCCATAATCACAGCTTTGTCCACGTACCTGGATGGAACCCCCATGGCTCCCTCAACTCAGGGCTTCAGAGCAATCTAAGACCACTGCCCACGCCCCCTGCAGGTGACAGCCCTATCTGCACACCATGGAGCCGCCACCCAGCGCCATGGCCTGTCGCTCAAAAACGAGACCCTCCGACTCTCGTCAAGCAGGAGCCCGAGAGCCCTGTGCGATGGGGTAGTAAGGAGGAAGAGGAGGAGGAGGGTTGTGACTCGAACTTGGACTCCCCTCGGCTGTCACGTTCCAACCCCATCCTGTATTACATGTTGCAGAAGGGCAGTATTCAGCTGAGGAAAGAGATGCGAGAGCAGACAGAAGGGACACAGTCTGTGGTCAAGGTAAAAGAGGAGCCAATCAGTGACATGCATGCCTATGAACACAGTCTCAGCTCCACCCCACAATTACCCACCCACAATGACAAGCACAGCCACGAGAGCCAAGAGCTGAGCTAATCATTTGAGAACTTGTATCAACTACAGAAAAATAACAAGTGGAAAACAAATTGACTCTTTTTTTCTTTTCTTCTTCTTCTTCTTTTTTTTGGTTTTTAAATAAACTTGCCAAATTGGTTTTATGAGACATATAACAAAGAATGCAAAACTCAAAAACAGGTCTGTCTTAGCGAAATGTTTAATTGATACGACATAAACTACACATCTGTCTCAAGTTTTAACCTTTACCGTCGGTTATTATCATGCACTACATTTTGTCCCATACAAAGTCCTCCGTTGCAGTTTGCCCTGGTTTTATACTGAAATGCACACATATCACTATCTACGTCTTCTTTGTAGCCTGCCCTTAAACATTCAGAGAGAACATTTCGTTTATAATGAACGACTCCAAAAATGTTTGCGCTCACTTCAGTGGACATTTAGTATTTATTTTCTCCATCAGAACATTTTTTTAGAAAGACAAAGTCTCATTAATTTTAGATAAGATTTCAAACAGTGTCACTCTAGAGCAGTCTATTACAAGAATGTACACAACACATTAATTCAGGGGAGGAAGTTGAAAATATCCGCACTGGTAAAGCTTCAGTGAAGATCCGACCATGACAAATGCTTTGTCTTGCTCTCTCTAAAGATTCATGGTGTGGTGAGATAACCAATGAAGTGATAATACATCAGCGGAGGTTTGAATGGTCACAGCTCACCGTGTTTTATTTTGTTTGTTTTTTTTGCTTTTAATTGCAATGAATTGAACTTCTAAGGCCGATATTCAACAGTGCAAATTCAGGGTAATGATGTTTGTGCAGTTCTGAGCAGATGGGTCAACAGAGCATGTGTGGAGCTTACAGTTGAGCAACTGCGTGTAAACAGGTTTCTGGAGCAACAGTTAAAAGGTTGCAGTGTCTGAGAAACTTATCTCACCATCCTAAACCCACACCACTGTTTTTTTGTTTTTGTTTTTTTCATGCACACAAAAACTTTTGAGTGTGAAGCACATTGGCTTTTTCTTTCTATTTCACCCAGAGTTTGCACTTTTGAAGCCGAGTTCTGTCCGTTTTTTCAGAATAATTTTATGGCATGTAATTAAGAAATGTCAGTGTTGTTATCTGTTGAGAATTTGACAGTTGGTGATTTTAGTTTTTTCTTCTCTTGTTTTTTTTTTTTTCATCATTTCTTAACTGTTGTGGTTTATGGACATCTTTTATTTCTGTGGCCCTCTCTCTCTCTCTGTCTCTTAAACTCATAAAATGTCAAAAGAATTGCATGATAATGAAGAGAAGACCACAGGTACATCTTCTGTTTTTACATAGCGGCTGGATATGTGTACCCGCCCTGAAACAATCACCGAGACATGTTGGTGTCTTGAGGGACATCTGGTATCTAGCTCCTTATTTTCTGATTGTACTGTATTTTGTTTTTTTTTTTGTTTTCCACACACACACACTGCTTTATCCATTTTAGTCTTGTGATCTTTTTAATACATATACCTATGAAGTGTGTCTCTTCGATTATTATAATACATTTTCACAACGGTTAAATATATTTGTGTAAATAGTACTTTCAGTATGAAAGATGACTATTTTGTAATGTTTAAGAAAAGATATGACCCTAGTTTTTAATGCCCTGACATGTAAATATGAATTATATGCGTACAAGTGTACATACAAAGGCAGAGGATGTTATGCCCATCTTTTTTTCGGTTGGTTTGTTCTTTGCATGTGTCTCTATGTGGTAAATGATAATCTATCCTGCGCTGTGTTGTGTAATAATGTCTGACTCCTCACTGCTGCCTGTTGCATGCAGACGCATGGGAACTACCTGTGTATCCCTACTGGTGATGGGGGGAAATGTCAAGTCTTAAAATAGGTCTTTCTTTCTTTCTTTTTTTTTTTTTTATCACAGAGAGCGGTTCATTTAGAATATGATCAGTCTCTAAATAACCACAGGCTGTCGAGCAAGTTGATAGAAATGTGTGAAAAATAAATGTGCATTGAATATTTTGTGATTTTTTTTTTTTTTTCTGTTACTGGTTAACAAAGCTCCGTGAAGGAGCTCGAGTTGGGGGGCGGGCGGGGGCGGAGGGATGGGGTGGGGATTGACGTACAATCATAGATCTGCATTGTGCATCTAAGAAATACATTTGTAGCAGCGAATATATTAAAAAAAAAAAGATGTTTCATGAAGACCTGAAGCATTTCATTTTTTTTTTATGTTTTCATTTTTGGTGTTCATTTGCACTGATATCTCAAAAATAAAGTACTAAAATGCATGACCTAGTATGGATGTCTTCCTCTTTTTCTAGTTCACCGGGATCGCTGCAAACAATTCCACTACACATGTTGTTCTGCGGCTGCCATTTTGTTCTACTCTTTATTCCTACTTCCACATACTTCACCGTACAAACTTCAGAATGTTCAGCTCAATTCGGACATTGTCACTTTAATTTTGTTTAATTAGAATATTTCAAGATTTTAAGAAATATTAAATGTTTTTTGCACATTTTCCCTATTAAAATGAATTGAAAATAGCTTCCACACACTTTAACGTAGATACTTTTTTTTAAATATTTCATACTTTCTGACTAATTTAAATTTCTCATTCAAATGACTGGAAACAAACTCTATATATACAATTTCTACTGCCTACTTTTTCCGCAGACTACATACAACATAGTAACGTCATTCAAATGTCAAAAATGTTCACAAAAAAGTGGAACTTTCATCCATCCATTCAGCTATTTCATGACCCTCACATATTTTTCCACAGTTAAGAATCCATGACATTTTCAGTTTATTACAGAATTTTACATTGGTGTGGAAGGGAGAGGTTCAACTTTTTCACAAAAATGCTCTTCAACTTGCTCTCTAGTTCATAAATTTCACTCTTCATGCGTGATTTTCTATATTATTATTATATTCTACATTTGTCTAATTTCATTTCAATGTGAATTTGAACTGTGACTCTTGAGTGAGAGTGAATAATGAAGTGACCTCTCCTGTTCCTGTTAGCGTAACTGTTAGCAACGATGGCGGACACTGTTTACATTCTGGGAATGAGGTCCCGTCCCTCACTGGTGGGCACGTAACAAAAAAAGGAATGAAGATATTTCTCCACTGAGGTTGGGAAGCACAAAGCTAAATGCAATTCGGTGAAGTATTCCTTTAACATTCAGACATTCGACTAGAAACTTGAACTCATCATTTCAACGTCTCATTCATACCAATTCGATGCAGCGTGCCAGATTTGGCTCAGCTCGGGCAGGAGGCAGCAATCCCACAGCAATTTCTTCAGAAAATTCCCTTCTTGAGTTACAAGATGAGATCTGAGCGAGACTCTTTAACTCTTCTAATCTTTTGAAACGCATTTGTCAAGCACATGTTTGTTCATGTGAGAGGTCAGGTTTAGATGAATGTGATTACCTAACGAAGTTTAACATGTTGAACTGTTAAATGTCACGTCTGCATAAAACTGACCAATACTTAAAGCTGCAGTGTGTAATGAAGTGATTACTCTGCCTCTTTGAGACCACTGCTTTAGGTCAAAGTCTCCCGTTTAAAGGACAGATTTTTTTCGAGGCTGTAAAGAGAGCCTATAGCATAAATGACGTCAGGTAATAGGGAAGTTATCATATTCATCCCATCATCAGATATGGGCCTCACGATGAGGAATTGTATTATTGCTGAAGGACATCAAAGACAGGATCACCTTTGGTTTAATCAAAGACTGTGTTCTATTAGAGTGACAGGATGTCCTGTATTTGGCCCAAAAACCTCTACTGCTTCTGAGTTGCTGAGTCTTAACAAAGGCAGGAAAGACACTGAAAGGAGGGAGGACGCGTAAAGGTCACCAGATGTACGCTGAATGTCCGAGGATGTGCCTTACAAAATGGAACACATATCTTCTTTGTCGAGCCTGAAATAGGTCTCATAGTACAGTCGATACAAAACCTGAAACCCTGTGTTGAGTCTCGAAAGCTGTCCGAATCGTGATAACTTTCCAGACTTGAGAAAAACAGGCCCGTAGCGTGGGACTTCCTGAAGGTGAAGATGAGTTCAAGCTAAACTTCTCTGGTGCTGGGAGTGAATATGAAGTCCAGCGAGCGAACAGACAGCTTTTTGTCTGCACTGTGCTTTTGAAATCGCAGCGCAGTTCCTCAGCCCTGGCTTCCCTTTTTATTTAATCCTCCCCATGACTGACTGCACTCTCTTTAAACTCCCCGTAACCTTTCCCCTCGGTGAACTTCTCCATTTCGAGATTGTTATCAAGGCTGAACCGCGCGTAACCTCTTGATTTCCTCCGACTGCTGAGGCAGCGGCAAACATAAAGGAGGGGAGCTGCAAGTTTAAGCAGAGGTCAAGGTGTAAAACTGACAATCGGCTGTTTGTCTGTGGCTTCTCGCTTTAATTTCCTGACCTCAGCATGAGGCTAAAAGGATGTGAGCGCTGCACACCAGGCCACCAATGACTCAAGGACCCGGAAGTCCCCCAACAGGCATTTCATAGTTATGAGGCCTCCAAAAACAATTTCCTGGAGATACAGATGCTGATTCTCTGACAAACAACTTAATGACGGCACTTAACGTGTGCACTCATGGGTTCGCCTGCATGGGAACGCACAAACTGTTTAAAGCGCCGACTTCTCTCTGGCTTGGTTTTTTTTGTTTTTAGTGGTAATGACTTATGTTCTTGTTTACTCACATGGAGACCATACTGAGAACAGTTGTCACTTGTTGTCACGGTGATTGGTGTGGTAAATACGCTCACAGATGTTCGATCGCCCCCTCGCCTCATACAAGTGTGTGAACTTTGACCTCATATGTGATGTGCACACACACACACACACAATATGATTAGCATTTTATGGGTCATGTGACCCCAGCTGGAGTGTAATAAAGAATGCATGAATAAAATGCTAAAAAAACAAAAAAACAACGCCAGACTTTTTTTGTTGTTGTTGTAAACAGACTCCAGTAACAATGTGTCTGTTCTCTGCTGCTGCTGCTGCTGCTGCCGCTGTGGCTGTGTGAGTGTGAAATACATGAGAGCAGTGTCTCTTTCACACAACAGAAAGAAAAAAAAAAGAGGTTAAAGCAAACACCTGGGGGGAAACTCCTGCCTCCGAGAAAAGGAGGTCAAACCGGTTTATTTTCTCAACCTTATACCAGTTCCCCAGTGGGCTTTCTCGTTTGAAGATGTACCTCTTTGTGAAGTTTGTTCCTTAACCTCAGGGGTCGCGGCCTTTTGCTCCCCGCCCCACCCCCCCTCCTCACCCTGACCTGGCTGATCCTGTTTCCCGGGACAGGATCAACTGTTGGCCTGCAGCTGTGTCACCCTCCCACCCCCTCACCACACACACACACACACACACACACACACACACACACACACACACACAACACACCACCGCTACCTTCCTCCTCCCTCTCCTTCCCCCGGCATTACACTCCGGCCGTTCGTCTTCTAACGTTTCATAAATATGACAAGTGGCAGTGCGGCTCGAGTCCTGGCGCTCTTTTCTCTCAAGCCTGACAGCTTCTTAACCCCTCGCCGCTTCCTGTGGCCTCTTGCTCTGCATACATAAAGCGGTAATTACTCATAAATAAGCAATAGGCTTGATGTGCAATGCAGAAATGGCGGAAATAATAAGTCAGAGTGAGGAGACGACTTCTGGTTTGAACCTGCGCCATGCAAAGTACAAGAAGTGCAAAAAAAAACGGACTCTTCTTTTATTTATACTATACTGAAGTGTGTAATTGTAAAAACTTGCTCGCCGATGGCTCAGCGCGAGCATGTAAACAGTCCCGATGTAATATTCATGACAAGTGAGAGTCCCAGCAGTCCGCAGAGCAGCCTGTCAGCTTGGGGATGTTGGCTGACATTGAAAGAACATGGATGATACTTGCCCATGTCCAACGCCACAAGAGTAAATGTTTTACAAATTGGCCGGGGAGAGGCAGCAATGTCAGTCTCCTGTCTGCCAGGCCGCAGCTCCTCTCACACAGGTCACTGCTGCACATACAAGCTGGATCTGGAGCTTTTTTTTATATCATTATCATCATTATTATTATACAAATGTGACTAAATTCACTCAACCTTAACCTATTCTCAGTTTAAACGAAGAGGAAAAAAAACAGCAACAGTCATTTCAAGCTCTTTCATGTGGAAAGTCTCATCCCTAGGAAACGTATAGACCACTCATTTCCTGTGCGTTTCATCAGAAACAATAACGTCGCGGTTAAACTGCAGGGGTCGTGAACTTTTCAAGTAAATATTTGTCAAAATCCCCAGTCCAATGAGAAAGGTCAGCACAGTGTCATGCAGTCTGGCTGAGACGAGCATTGTATGTGAACTATGAGCCGCGCGGGTTAAGGGCCATTTAAGATGAAGCATGCCAAATTTAACTCCCGAGTTTGTGCTCTGATGATCCGCTCAGTGTGAAGTCATGCAGGGGGAAAAAAAACAACCAAAAAAAGTTGCTTTTTTAACAAAAAAAAAAAAGAGAGCGTTAAGAGCACTTCAAAGTTTAGCACAATTCTAAAGGGACCGTGCAACTGTAGGGAAGAAGGAAAATAACTATCTGCCTTTTTCATCAATGTCTTATGTAACATTTTACCTCAAAGTACAAAAACAACGTGGTAATAGTTTATTAGTCATAGTTGTAATAGTGTGTGGGACATGAGAGAGGATGGAGTTCAATATTATAATATCATTATTACCACTTCTTATTCCAAAATATGTAAATATGAAGGCATTACGCTAATGGTAGCTTCGGTAAATGTGATTATCAAGCTATTACCTGGATATTAAGTTTGAAATGACATGATATTGACTTATGTTTACACTGTTACTCTACAGTAATGTAATGTGTTACTGTTTAAATTGTAATGAAAACTCTTCATCATGGTGTGTTCTTAAACTGAATCCATTTTATATTAACACTATAATCCTTATTAACCCTGGATGCCGTGGGAATAATGCACAACTCCTTATATGGACATCATGGGGGTGTGTGTTTGTAGGTCACATATTCAGGATTTAAAAAAAAAAAAATTTTCGTCTTCTTATGTGTTGCTGTGTCAAAGTTATGATTAATTATATATCGCATTTTTAAGTAGGGATATGAAGTAGCAATAATTGTGCAAGTCACAAAATAGACCGTTTTGCTTCTATTTTTGTTCATAAAAAGAAGTCAAGTGAACTCTCACATTATTGACAATTTGATATAAAATGTCATCACTTCATCATTTTATTGTTTTTTAAAGTATGGGACTTCAACCCCCAAAATCGAAGCCGTTCCATTACATGTTTGTTCTGAATTTTTGAGAAACTCCCTCAAGGTGATACTGAGCGATGTCATGTTCAGGAACAAGATACAGATGAACCACAAAAAAAAAAGCTTCAAGCTTCTGGCCACAACAGTGCATAAGCATTTCAAATGTAGAATAAATATGAACCGCAGGCTCGTGGAAGTGGCGAACGTCCACCATTTCTAAAAAATGAAAAGGCTAGAAAAGAGCTGGATTCTCGAGAAAAAGAAAGATCTTGTCACGTTGCCCTACATCCAGCCGTGACAGGGTTTAACTACTCCATTCTTTACCCTGTCATAAAATCAATGCTCATATTGCACTCTGACAAAAGAAAACAGCAAAGGAAAAGGACACAATCAGTGTAGCTTATAATTAAGTGAACTACATACTATTGCTGCCATTACTATTTGCAGCAAAACACACACCAATATGTGGAGCACATTCTTTTTGTGCAGCGATGCAGCTCAGGAAATGTGGCTCTGCTGTTTCTGTGTCGCACATTAACATCGATGACAGGCGCTTCCATCAGGGTTTGATATTAAAAAAACGAGCATCAGCAACTAAAATCTCTGTCATTTCCCCCGACTGCAGGAGCACACGGTGGCTTATCTTTTGTCATATGAAGGCTTCATATGTGCGGGGCTCATGCTCAAGATGACACGTCATATTTGTTTTATGATTGTTGCGAAATGAAATATAAGCGGTGATGAAAATAATCCTCCTCGAGACACAGAACTGAGATGATGTATAGTGTTTATTGACCGGCCACTATCTCTATATAATCCATCCATTTGGTGTTGGGTGCCGATATAGACTTGATTTATTCCAGGCAATTGACAGAACCAATCCAGATCCTGACCAAGTTCATTTAGTCTGATGCGTTTATGGATTATAGAAAAAATGCAGTGCAAATTTATGTTGAAAGTGTGTTTTATCACGTGACACATAGTTTTGCCCATGTAGTATACGCCACGCAAGACGCCAACACACTTTCCTTCCTTCAACGCACATCAAGCGCTATGACACTTTTTTTTGCCATAAGAGACATCTTTAAAATGAGGGAAAGAACGATGTTAGGGTGACCAGCAACACACTTTAGTGTTAACTAAACAAGGGGCTGACACTAACAAGTGCGGAGGTAGCGTGCTGTGTGTAGTCCTGCTACAGTGGCTACAACCACAACCTAATTTGTTTTGTTTTTGAGAGGCGTGCAGAGGCTTTTTAGGCCCAATATCATTCAGTATTACGGACACTAGCTGCTCTCTATTTGCTCTGCTAGCATCCCGTGTGCTACAAGCTCCATTACTGGAGGAAGAAGGTGGCTCAACCGACCGCAATGAAACATAAACACAGTATACAGTATAGTAATTAAAATGTATTCTGTGTATATACTAGCTGCAGAGGTGTAGTGTGGTCTACTGTAGTGGGAATACTGTCAGTGCCTGAATCTGTAGATTTGGGACCAGTCTGTTGGAAACAGACCACTTTTTCCCGGTCGCATAAAAAAAATACACTCACACAAAGCAGCACGGGTTACCAGACGAGAGGCGCAATAACCTATAAAAAATTATTTTATTTAATTTCAGTTATGTTTAATTAGTGTTTTTAATTAAAATGACAAGAAAATTACAAGAGTTTTTAAGTGGTCATATGGAAATCCTGGCCTTTTTGTAGTAGGTATACCTGCATATCACGTAGACTACACCACAGACCAGCTGCGTCATTGTTATCCGTGAAGTCAGTATTTCACTTTTCCTTAATCTCTGATATATCATTGTCATTTTTCTGTCCTAATGTAATAAATGCCTTATATATATATATCACCTTTGAGGACAAACTGGAGAATGAATTTGGCAATATGAACACCGTGAGGGTGCCAGATATCTACTCCCGGTCAAGCAGCTCCTCTTATACCTATGCTTTCCGCATATGCCCCCTGGTTTCACTCTCATGTAACCTTACTCTTAATGCCAGCAATGACAACAATGATGTTGAAGCAAGGAGAGCTGGTATTAGTATCAGTATCAGCAGAAATCCAAATCCAGGAACTGAAACTAAAAAATAAAGAAAAGTGGATTGCCACGTCTCCAATGTGCGACCCTGTTTCTTTTCCGATGTGCACACTAACCTTATCTCGAATCGTGTGTCAGATGATGTGTAATTGAATGACCAGTATCAAGATTTCCCCATAAAGACGTTGTGCACAGTTTGCCTTTGAATAAACAGTGAAGGAGACTGTGCTGGAGTACGTGGAGGAGCTGTCTGCTTCCAGAAGAGATCCTCACACGTTGATCGCGACCGTGCCAACTCATTTAACTTAAAGCCATAATGTGATAGAGTACACTCGTAAAAAATGTTCACAACTCAATTTCATTCCGTGTGGTGACCAGCACAATGCCCCCCCCCCGGTTTGAGTGTGTGGCAATACTGGAGAATGCTTTGTCACCCACAACCACTTACATGTAGCTGCACCAAGCCCTTAGTTATGATTAATAATGATAATAATAATATTAGAACAGTTTACCCTTAATAACTCTTAAATAATGCACAAACTGGCTCTGGGGGGCAGCACAGAGATGTTGGCAGGAGATGAAATTCAACATTTTGTTTGCAAAACATTGTCATGTATACAGTGTCCGCACTAAGCCAGCTCAAAACGGTTTGTCTGAGCGTGGGACAGGAAGCAGTGGCGGGCGATGTTTGTTAAAATGAATGAATAATAAACATATTTTCGTCCGTTCCTTTTTCCGACACATGCTCCATTACCTTTCAGGGACACGACGACAAAGACACTTTCGACACAGACATTTGCCATTGTGTGTTTCTTATTTGATTTGATTATTTGCAAACCACAGATTTGTGTGAGCTCACATTTCTAAGCCAAATTTTACATTTATTCATTTACAGGTCTATAAATGTGCATTTCAATGCGATACAGTTTTAACCACTTGTGGCTGAAAGGAGGAAATGAGAGTGATGGTAGTAACCAGGTAACCTGGTTATGAACATTGTTAATTTTAGGTGGGACTTGTATTTAGGTTGAGGCACAAAAAGCACCTGTCAGATATTGTGCTAATGGCACTTTTCCGTGATACTAGGGATAGTAACTCAACTGTAGATCAGTTAAAAAGACTTTAAAATCACGAAAGACATAAGCTGATCTTCAATATTTAGCAAGGGAATGTCTAACAACAGGAGTCTGGTGTATTTAGTGACAGCACTGCCAAAAACCAGCAATTGTGAGCGTAATCACCACTGTTATTTCAGCCGTATTTCAGTTCAGATGCAGGAAGTACTGAACGATCAGGTGAACAAATCTTTGTAATTCACTGATTCTAATGATTCACTGCACTGAAAACAACTGCTTTGTCTGTTACTAGTCTGTGTGTTTGTGTCACGTATAAAACAATATCGCAGCAGTTTCATGTTGAGGAGGTACCATAGGAAAACGTGCCTGATACCAGACTGAGTAAGATGAGCCGAGTCGTGCTAGAACTGTACAGTATAATGGAAAAGCGCCATAAGTGGCTGCTCCCCAGGGGGCCCCTTTAGATATTTGTTTTAAAAGCTAAAGCCATTAAACTGGTTCACTTATTTAATTCAAGCTCAGTAAAACCACCTACTTTGAATACGAAAGTGCAAAAAAGTGACACTGGTTTGGAGTAAATAACACAATCGTGTTACATTTGTATCAGTAACAGTCAAGCACACGCTACTCCAAGGTGGTGGAATGCAATTCTGCGTAGGACCCTACAAAGGCTCGCGCATGCCCCGATTTTATGTAAAATTCATAAAACGCACCATGTTCTGTTCTAAATACACATTAGTGTGGATTGCTGCTTGGCAGGAGTCTCGCTCTCGCTCGAGCCGACCACTGGCCCCTCCATCTACAAATGAGAATGTCTCAAGTAATTGTGATTTATGTCACTTACAAAATCTTACGGCACCTATGAACTTCTTGCCAAAAAATTATGTCATTCAGACCTCCTTTTTTTTCTTTCTAGAATGTATAAATGAAACATTTCCCATGATTTGCAGAAACGTAGGGTGGTGATATTTTACCGTACTCACAGCGAACATTAAAGCACTTATGAAAGACAAAACTTCTGCTCCGCGTGACACGCTGAAAGTATCGGTAACAGTGTGACAGTTTCATTCAGTATCAAGTGCAAAGGTTTAAGACATGGTAGGAATATATTGTATCATTAAAGCACTCGGACGCTACACACGAACAGCCGATGTACTTGAAATAAGATGGAATTACAATATGCAGTGTATTTCCTGAAAGATAAGAAGAAATATTTGAGAAGCATTCAGGTAATGAAGCCGGACAGTTGTTTCCATACTTTTAAATACTGATCAAAACAGATATTTTACTATCAAAAGTACAACTGTAATATATGGCACATGTTATATACTGAATGTCTCTTGGAGTTGAGTGACGCTACTATGATCAGCCCTCTGGCTCACTTTCAGGATATGTTTTGATCTTCAACAAACAAGTCTGAGCTCTTTATATTGGCTATCAGCTTGTCAGCCAAGGATCTATTCAGACTGCTGCGGCTGCTGTTTGACTTTGCCAATTGATTCATCAACTTATTTTCTGATTAGTTTCCTGGCAGCTTCTGAGCGTTTCTGACTCATTGCTCTACCTCGCGCCTTGAGGTCAAACCGAGCTGCTCAGACAAAAATTATTTTTTTTGACAACACTTATTTTTGACTCGTATACAAGTGTGAGATAGGGATGAAAACATGGAGCTGCAATTTGCAGTTTGTGACCTGATTTATGAAGTGGAATCATTCTCATGATTCATTTCCTTTTGCACAAGGCTGCTGCTGCTGCTGCTGCTGCTGTGACTGTGGGGCTCTGTCATTATGCAAGCTGGAGCTCCACAGGAGGATGTCGCCCTCTGCTGGAGAAAAGTGGAGTGGCAGTACCACTTTGAGACTAATATTTGGAGTGAATGAACAAAAGATATAGATGTAACATCCAAGTATCTAAATACAAACTCCATAACTTGTTGTTTTTTTTGGTGATGAAATCGCAATGCATGCGTATATTTTAGAATATTTATAAACTGTTGTTTTTGCCAAGTTTTCTCGACACAAAGTTTTAACGATTCCTATTAATATTTATTTGTACTACTTAGATGACACAGTTCACGTGAACAAAGCAATGCTGACTGCTGCAGATAAAAAAAAAACTGTTACGACAAGACTATTCCTGAACAGCTCAAAGGATGACCCACTTCCACGTGAGAGGGCTGTTCGCTCTCCCATCTTACACTGAATTAATCACAGCTGACAGATCTGAATGTTGGGTGTTATTATAACTGCTATAGGACAGTGGACGTGGACACGTGACTTTGTCTTTGTGTCCCAAAATGTACTTTACGTGACGGGGATGTAAGGAGATTACTGGAGTGATACAGAAATTAGTGTGAGAACACAGGTACTTTAAGTCAATGATGACGGAGGTGGCAAAAATATTATTTAATTTAATATAATTATTACATTTTACATTCACTTTAAATAAAAAATGTCTTAAATTATCTTTCCACAATGATGGATTGTTTTGTTTCATTTAAGGAAAGTAACATGTTGAGGATAATAACCATAATAGACAGAATTGACTACTTTAGTGTAAGTATCATCTCAAAATGAGTCTCAAGTACAGTAACTGAGTAAATGTACTTAGTTACTCTTGTCACCAACAAGAACAGCTGTGCTTCAGTGGCTGTAATGTTTATTTGAATCTCTGTATAATATGAAACCTAATGTTGTGAAATAGCACTAGACCAAAGGCAGATAATGATGTAGTTATAGCGCCTCCCAGAGGCCGAAATGGAGTTCCCAAATTTGAAAAACAATTGGAGCTGAAAACAGAGGCAACAGTTTATTATGGTGTACAGCACTTATAATAATGCACAAAGGGTTATATTATCGTAGATACCTTTCTTAACAAGAACATTTGTAAAGAGAAAATGGTTGATAACCAGGTAATAATCAAGATAACTAGGGATAAAAGCACAAATTTGGGACAGACCCTTTGTATTTGCATTTCAACTCATGTCAACTCATTGTTCATAATATGAATTTGTAAACTGCATATCATGTTCCCTGATATTAAGCATGAAATACAGCACATAAAATAAAATAAATCAATTACACTCACTGTACCTGAATGTTTTGCCACACAGTACATATATCACCAATACTGTGACATATTTGCACTTATATGGCATACCCATGGTAAAATGACTACATATACTATGAGAAATACATGTTAATGTATGTTTTATACATGTTTGTCATATAAGTTTTACCTCATATGTTCATGTATTGTATGAGGCTACTATAAAAAATGTTATTGGCTAGAAAACATCACAGGGGAAATATTGTTCTTGCTTTCCTTTTCAATATAATCTCCTTTGACTTCAAAACACTTGATCCACCAAAGTTCAAGGATTTGCTTCACTCCCCTCTCGCGGAAAAGGGCACATGGATGGAAATTCAATATGAGTACATTTTGGTAATAGGAGAATAGCTAGGGATAGATAGATAATGTATCCTACTGATATACAAAACTGCAGACAAATATTGATGTGTCACACACTGCTTACTTTTGGAATTATTCTCTATGATATCTTACATTTTGATTCCCACTTTGATCATTACATTACATTACACGTCATTTAGTAGACACTTTTATCCAAAGCGACTTACAATGGAATTGAGTACAATCAACCAGGGGTGGAGTCGAACTTGTGACCATTGCGACCATGTTGTCTGTAAATATGTCCATGTGTGGATATTAAAACCTGTTAACAGCATACATTAATGATGCTGAGTGGGCAGTAATAAAATCCCACATGTCAGCCAGCAGCTGTTATTCCTGTTTGCTTACTTAAAAACAACAGCAATATTCAACACAACAGGGATAACAATATCAGTCCATATGATGCAAAATAAGTGATAATGAAAGGAGAGAAAATAAACATAAACGCAAAGCAGGGGTAAAGAAAACAATCGAGAGCATTCATTCAGGGAACGGATTATTGTAGATGATTACATGTTGAATACATGCAGTGCTGTCTTCTAATAATAATTTCGTTGAGGGAGGTGAGAATCGAGGGTGAGATTTGTAGAATTTTTTCTTAAATAAAAAGATTTCCAAAAGGCCCATCCATGACGTAAATGCAGTTACAGGCAGACATGAGTAATCGATCCCATATCTCAGGCAGGGAGGAGCAATGTTTTCATGCCTGCTGACGCTCTGGGATAGTCACTCTGCTATGGCGCCCATGATGTCGCTGGTGAAGGAGGGGACATCATAGCATTGTGTTAAAATTCGCGTCGCTGTGAACTACTCTGTGCGTTTTTCTACCCTGGATTAATTTAATTACATTTTTATTTGTGAACCGGCCATGACCGTGGAGCAGAATGTCCTCCAGCAGCATTCACAGAAGGTAAGCTTACATGAGCTAACTTGCTAACTTTAGCTTCACTGCATAGTTGCATAGTTTTAAGACTAGGCAGTTGCAGAGTGTGATATCTAGGACTATTATTAGCTGTGTTGTCTTTAAATTGTTGCATGTGGGTTACGGGTCTGACGTAGGTAACGGGAGAAATGCAGCAGCGAGTTAACGTGTGTATGCTAGGCCCCATCATTTCTCTTGCGCAAAGCGTTATCCAATGTTTTGCTAGCTGTTAGCCAGTGGTAGCTAACGGTATCACGTAAAGTTGGGTTTTACGAAAGCGTTGTCCTACGGCGTCAATGACAGCTGTCAGTACACGCCAAACACAACAAACAATAACGACGCCTCGCCCGGTTGCGTTAGTGTAGTCTGTCAGTTGTGTCGTCAATTGTAATAAAGCAGGCCAAATGGCACTGACAGGTTACATTTTAATGTTAAATTCGCAGTATTTAATATGAGAAGTCTATTTCCTGAGGCGCTGTACCAAATACATTTCACTCTACGTGCTACCACCATCTATAATATTTAGTTTGAAGTGTGTATCCGTGTTGGTGTGTTCAAATGTTTCCTGTGGTACTCATCACATATCTGATATCTTTGTTTACTAAGTATGGCCAGCGGTGTGGGTACCAGCTAAGCTGAGCCTGGGCGCTTGGCGGGGATTTAGTGGCCTCCTAGCAAGCCAAGTATGTTATGATTCATAACGGCTAAAGCAGATTTTTAGGTTACTCTTGATAGCAACGATACTTAACAAGAGTGCACTACGAGTGTTGCTTCAGTTTCTTTGGCTCTTATTTGTGGGATTTCCAACACCATGCCCAGCACTGTACAGCTTTGTTTACTTGTGTAACCACTTGATTGAAGTTTGTAAAACGTGGTTAAGATGTTTGCTTTGCTCGTCCTAATGAAAAGAATTTACCGTCTTTGCAAGTGTTACATAATCACCCATGCCATTCGGTGCCATTGTCGCTGTTGTGTAGCACATGTTCACTGTGTTAAACCAAGCTGAACACATTTCATTTAATATGAATCCTAATAAAGAGCTGTCTGATTTACGTGAATATCTGGTGGCACATCATGGCAGTTTCAAGTCTGAAGGCAATAATAAATGCGTAGCCTCTCATTAATGACTCAGTGTAACACTAACCTTATTATGCAGTGTGACCTTTTCACAAGCCAAAATAAAGTTATGATTAACACCCATGGTAATTAAGATGCGGTAAATATTGACCACTACATTTTTGCACAGTTTTGACATAGTACATAATATGTATTTGTACAAATAATGTATTTGATGATACAGTATTTATGACAGAATGCAAAGCTGTTTCGGTCTGGACTTTTTCAACATTAGGTAAATAAAAACTGGCATTTTTGAGTGTTCTATCCACAGTTGTTTAGCAAATATTTGGAGTTTTATTGCTGCTACCCATTTGTTATTGTTGTTGCATTTGCTTCTTGTGCCATAAATTGCCCTTTTTCCAGTGTGGTGAAATGCAGAAGTTAAATTTAAGAGTCATTATTTTTATAACACCATTATTTTATTCACTGGCTCTGTTTCCATTGCACTTTTGCACATTCACCTTTTTATATGAACTTTTGCAACTCCCTCAAGAGTAAAAACCTCAATGCAATAAATGATTAATTTATTTAAAGTTGTTCTATTTTCATTAAGGTTTGTGGGATTTAGTAATAGTCATTGCAAGTTGTGCTTCATGAGTGCAGGGAGTGGTGCAGGTTTTCATGTAATGACCTGTGGACAGTGAGATGAAATTCTGTTGAGGGAATCCTAATCCTACTTGTGCAGTTTGTTTTTGGTTGTAACCATTTCACTTGCACATTCACTGGGAATGCATCTTGTTTGTGAGGTGCTGTACAACATTAATAGGTGTTATTCAGAGGCTGTCCTGTAATTTGCTCATGACCAGTGTGACAAACAGCCGTGCGAGACATGTCACATGAAAATGAGTGTTTTTGCATGTCCGTTCTTTTGGTTGACTTGGCACAAGTCTGTCACAGGTTTAATTTTCCTCACACTTAAGTGACCCAGCCAGCAAGCCTTCATTAGGCTGCGTCACTGACCACCTGTCATTTTTATGGTTAGTTCCCTCGTTGGCTGAAACTTGGCAAAAAGTCATTGTCACTATACCCGTTGTAAAAGCCTTTGCTAAAGAGGTCTCTTTGGTTGAAGCTGTGTTACATTTAAATTAGCTCTGATGTTTAGGCTTCCACAGTAGCATTTGTCATTCAGCACTATATCTGACATGTCTGGGAGAACTTCCTCTAATGGCGCTTTTCCACTATACATTAGCACCACTGGGCTCGACTCTACACAGTTTGGGAGGGGTCGTCATAGCACTACTGCAGAAGTCGTTGTGATTCGGCTCAGGTCGTAAAACAAGGTTTTGGTTGTTTGACTGATCTTGTCACTCAAGGTCAGGCAACTGTTAAAGTTTTAAAGTTAGTTGCAAGGATTTGGTGAAGTTAATTAGGGCAGCATTGATCATTTGATTAGTCAATTACTAAATTGTCAACTGTTCCGATAATCAAATTGTTTATTTATTTATTTTTTTAATAATTAAAACAAGTTTTCTGATCATTCAGCTTGTTAAATGTGAATGTTTTCTTTTCTCTATATAACAAAGAAATCATTGAAACTGATTAATTTTGGGTGGTGGACAAAACAAGACATTGAAAACATCATCATGACAAGGTTTGTGCAAAACACTGATCCACATTTTTCCACATGTTCTGACATTTTATGGACCAAACAAGTACTCGATTTATCAAGGAAATAATGGACAGATTCATCTTTTATGAAAATAATCGTTAGTCGCCCTAAGCGTAACATTACTGGAATGTTTTGTAACATTCATGAGATGTTATTTTAGTTATTAAGTTATTTGCTTGAGCGTCTTCTTTCAATACTTTGAAATTAGTTGCCCAGTTAGTGAAAATGGAATTTGTAATTCAAATGTTTGGAACAGTGACAGTGTGCATTCAATTTTAATTAACAGTATATTCTCCCACTTTATTTCCAAGGCACATAAAAAGATGAACATGCTGACGGGCACAATGTTCTTTGTTAAAGTCTGTGACCTGTATAATCTGTGTTTATTTATGTCTTGACAGTAGAGCAGGGTGTCTTGTTCTGGGTGTGTCAGGCAAATGACTGACACAAACCACTAACACATTTCTGTCTTAAAATTATGTCTTGCCCGAATTTTAGTTTGCCAGCTTGGATGCTCTAACTATGCTCTGGGTTGTGAACTTGAAAAACTATGCTTACTACACTTCAGTTGTATCATAACTTGCATGCAGCATCTATGACTATTCGTTCACATACATTGGTCATCCAGCTGTTTTTTAAATAAAGTCTGTAATTTCCAAATCACTTATTATCACTCTAACACAGATATTATGTTTAGAGGTAATGACAGGGATTCATTTTATCTCATTGTAAACAAAACGTATGCGGCAATGATGTGTCAGCATTAGGGGTGGGTCAAAATATCGATTTGGTGATATATCATCATCCTTCCTCATGCAATACAATAATCAATGCCATGGCAAATATACATATTTAGTAAATATACATACATAGTCCCTGCCAGTTTCACATCTCGCCGGGTGTCGCTACTTGATGTCTCCTCGCGGTGACACTGCTGAACTGAATGAGGGGTAACTTGCCTAATTGTCGGAAGTTGCCTAATAATAATTTCTCACTTTGGTCAATTAGTTGGCCCAAGATTGGATCTCACTTCCTGGAACTAAATGCACTTACACACAAGACGTCATGTTTGAGAGAACAAAAGTAATGTTTTTAACAGGTCTGACTGTACAGATGTGTCCACTGTCAATGTGTTTGCATGTCCAAATCGCCAAATCAAAAGCACTACTCCCTCTGCTGTCACATGCAATAAGATCTTAACCATTAATGCAAAAAAGCAATCATGTGTTCATCAGTGTTGATATGGTAATGGTGGCTACAAATAAATCAACTTATCGATTTAAGAATATTGTGAAATTTACAGTAGGCCTGAGGGTATCGGTTGAGGAGGTGGTCTTTAATGCATGCTGAGGACAGATTGCATTCACACAGAATGTGGCCATACGGTATGCGTTCCCAAACCATCTCCGAATGCTGTTTTTTGATGGGATCTGAGGACGCGTTGAGGACAGAGTTGGTGCTTTCAGACCTGAACTCAATGCTGTCCACTTGTGATAATACCGCTCAGGATGGAGGTTAATGCCAAGTCTAAACGGGGTCTATTTTCTCAGCTAGATGAGTACTTCCTAGTGCACTTCAGATTTGTTCACCCATTCTTCCACATTCATTGTGCAAGTGATTACACTGCACAAGAGCAAAGTAACAAACCTGTGCTGGGTGAAAGCCTGGATCGTTTGTTTGCTACTGCTGCCTTATTGTATGACATGCTCTCGGGCATGGCTGGTGGTTTTCATTATCTTTGTGTAGAAGCTCTGGCTCGTCATTAAAGTCTTGAAAAT
The DNA here is from genome assembly GCF_019176455.1 of Solea senegalensis. Taxonomy (NCBI): domain Eukaryota; kingdom Metazoa; phylum Chordata; class Actinopteri; order Pleuronectiformes; family Soleidae; genus Solea; species Solea senegalensis. The sequence continues at coordinate 13,059,726 of NC_058033.1, forward strand.
GAACTGTGATGTTGACAGTGTACAGCATTGCCATGGATGTGCCATGCAGTCAGTCTTTGGTTGATGGAAAGAATCTACAGGAACACCAATTAGTTGTAAACCAACAAAGACCCATGTGATGATGAGGCACTCTTTTCCAATGCCCGCTGCACCTGTGAAACTTACTGTATAGTAGTCTGTGTTCCTTTCACTCAAGACTTAAGAGTTCTTCCTTGTACACTGACACTAAGTGCACTCTGCCTTTATTTATAGTGCATTTATTCAAGCTGGGCATTGCAGGTTGTTCATATTGTTACGACCACGCAGTCCAGCTGGGTTTGACATTGCACTTAAGATAATAGAAAACAGGATTTGAGTGAGACAGAGCTTTCGATCTGATACTGTATTAGTTCCTTAAACCCAGGTTTGACATGAGTGGCAATTTCCATCCATTAGATATTAGCTTTAATGCTGTTGATAAGGATTCTGTTGCTGTTGATACTGGTCAGAGTTTGTTTGCTGGGTAGAGTGTTTTCTCTTTTTACCTGTGGTGTTTAGCCAGATGCATTCAAATGCTTGTTCTATAAATGCTGACTTTGTCAAGACTACAGTTTGACAAACAAAAAAACAAACAAAAAACAACAGTATATATGATCAACATGCAAATTTAGTGCAGTTAATTTCCAGTAAGGCTGTAATTGCAATTATTTTTATTATTGGTCAATCAAAAATTAACCATTGTAATTATAAAATCAAAAATTATGAAAGGTACGTATTTTCATTTCCTCCTGCTTGATGTGGAGTATTTAGAATGTTTTATTCTTTCTCTACCTCTCCTGTAGCCCTTGAGCGGTTATAATGCGTTTTGTAATTCAGTAGGATGTCATCGGATGATTAAGAACATAATGTTGTTTTTGTTCAGTATTGAGTTGAAATGTTGACTTTTCACACTGCTTTGTTCCTCCTGTGTATTGCTTAGCTTTTCCTCTTTTTCTGAACAATTTACTCACTCTCAACCTTTTGTGTCCTTCTCTCCTCTCTTGCTGTCAACAATCAGCATCAGCAGACTCTACTAAACCAGTTGAGGGAGATAACAGGAACCACAGACATCCAGCTGCTTCAGCAAGCTTTGCAGGTACACTGTGTACACATTAAAAACTAATATCAAAGGTGATGCGTTCACACTCTGTGCACACAAATTGACACTGAAATGGGATTGAAGTTGTAGTGGAGCGTTGGAGTTTAATTTCTTATTTTCAAATGCAGGTGAGCAGTGGAGACCTGGCTGAGGCTGTAGCCTTTCTGACGGAGAAGAACGCTAAGGTTCCTCAGCAAGATGAGACGACCTACTACCAGACATCCCAGGTGGCCAGTGATAGATATATCAGTGTCGGCAGCCAAGCAGACACAAGTGAGTAGTTCACTTAAACCTTTGGCACAGTAGTGTCAGATAAACCATATGAGCTTGTTTTTATAACAGTCTGTAAATTGTATTTAAATTTGAATGCATGTGAAGTAAGATTATAAAATAATTATAAATGTTTAAAGCACCTTTTACATACATGTAAAAGTAGAGTGTGTAAAATAGAGCACCATTTGTTTATTTCCCCTCCAAATCTGTTGGAGAACCTATGGAGCCTTTATTTGCCTTTTACTTTTTCCAATTGTGGGCTATTGTAAAAACATGGTGGTCCCAAACGGTGTCCACCGTAGAGCTGAACTGGCTCCTGATGTAATTAATGGGCTGGAAATAATGATTATTTCCATAATCGGTTAATCTGTCAGTTATTTCCTCGATTAATGGAGTACTTGTTTGGTTCAGAAAATATTGACTGTTGATTTATTTTTTATATGGAGCAAATAAACCAGAAAAATCAGAAAACGTGTTTTAACTACTAACACATAGTTGATTATTCATTTAATAATCGATTAATCGTTGCAGCTCTATTTAATTATAAAAGGCTCAGTCAGGGAAAGTGAAAAACAATAATTCATATAAGTGACTTTAAAAACTATAATTATCTGATCTTCAATTTCTGGCAAACAAAAATAATCTTAATACATTCTACAAACTGGACTGGACTTTTAAAAGCAAACAAAATGTGAAAAGGTTTTTGTATATGTCCCTCAAGTGTTTGTATGCTCTTTTTTGATGCAGATGTCATTGACCTGACTGGGGATGACAAAGATGACCTGCAGAGGGCCATCGCCCTCAGTCTGGAGGAGTCGAGTCGGGCATTTAGAGAGACAGGCATCACTGATGAGGAGCAGGCCATTAGCAGGTTGGCCTTAATGCATTTCTGACTATAAACAAACATGGCACGAAAATCTGAACTCAACGTCTTATCAAACACTGAAAAACAGTGACCTCCCTGATGGACCTAACGAATGTCCACACTCACTGCCTGCTTTGAAAAAAATATCCTATTAACACTTGAGTTGTAAAATGCTGACTTGTTGAACCGTAATGGAAAAAGAAATAGTTTACCGTAGCTACACTGTCAAATCAAATGAATGAAGCTTTATAAGTTTAAAAAATGGTGTGCAAATAAATCAAACAGAATCAGTGAAAAGGAGTTTAAAATAAAGGTATGCAAGCTGTTGAATTGTACACAAAGCAGGTCATTCTGTAAATGTGAGACCATTTTTTTTGTGGAGGACATAAATGATTTATTTCCCATGCGTTATTTGCCACCCTCTCTTTTTTTAGAGTGTTGGAGGCCAGCATTGCAGAGAACAAGGCGAGTCTGAAGCGTACCCACACAGAAGTATGGAGTGATTCACCCAACCCACATGACAGGAAGAGGATAGATAACTGCCCAGTGGGGCTGAAAAATGTTGGCAATACCTGCTGGTTCAGTGCTGTCATACAGGTGGGCACAAACAAACACAGATACTGCTGGTGGTCCAAGACCAAGTGAACGTCAAATGAAACCCTTTTCTTCAGAGCTCATCATTTATTGTTTTCTAAAAGGCTCCCCCACCTACTTTCCTCAGTTATGAGAAAGTTAGACTTTTGCAATCCTAGCATTCCTAGATGGAGTGATCAACAGTTTAATTTGGTGCAGACATTCTGACTTGGTTTCTTTTGCACTGGTGGAGTCAGTGGTAAAATGTGACTGGAGCTGAAATATGCCAAATGAACACTGGATACATCATCACATGGCTGGCTGGCTTCAGTGTAATTTAACCCCTAACCTTGAGGAAGAAGGCACTGCTTGAAATGTGACTCCACTTCACATACAAGAACAAGAGTAAACAACTTTCTCTTTTCATGATAACACATTTTTGTCGATTCTTGTCTTCGTCCTCTCACACAAAACAAAAAAGCACACTGAGCTTAAAGCAGTGAACGTAGTGATAAGTGTTAAAATGTAAAAATGTTGTTGAATAATTAATGTAACAAAGTCACAACACTGTTTTTTTTTTTGCTTGTTAAATAAGATGAAAAAAAACATTTTGTTCCCTTACCTACCCACATCTCCTCAGGGTGTTTTCACTCCTTTCATCATATGATACTTATTCCACATAATTAGAAAACATCATATTATAATATTATAATAATTATAATCTTCAATTTTGGTGGCATGAACTAGAGTTGTCTGAAGCATGTGAACAGGTTGTTATTGCCAGAAGGGGAGTTTTTATCTAATTACAGAGAACACAAGCACATCATAAAAAACCTTTATCCTCATAAGGAAGAGTTAAAAGCCAATGCAACTAACAATTAATTATTTATCTATTACTAAATGGATTACAAGCAATAATTGGTTAATTAGTGTTAGCATATGAAAGCTATGTGGAAGATGAAGATATTGTAATTTTTATGTTTACAGCATTTTCTGCGTTTGTATGAACAAAACAACTCATTGGGAAAGTGACAGACTAATCTAATTAATCAGTATTTTGAGAAATATGATTGCAAGTTTTTTCAACATTATTGCTGTTGTGAGTAGAACAACCTATTCATGAGCGTGCCCACTCTGCAGTATAACAAATCATTTTAAAACAATGTCCGTAGCCCTTCTGCTGTTACTAACGTGTCTTATTTATTCCTGTTCAACTTGAAGTCTCTGTTCAACTTGCTGGAGTTCCAGAGGCTGGTGCTCAACTATTCTCCGCCAGCCAGAGTCCATGACCTGCCTCGCAACCAGAAGGTGAGAACCCTCACTTGTTCTCATAAAGGAAATGAACAAGCACAACCTCAGTCAGAGTGTGGTATCTTTTAATGCTTAAAACCCCCAGATACCTTCGTCAAGCCCTGTTTCCACCGAGTGGAATTGTTCGGCACATATGCATTTTTTTGCATTTCCATTAGGAATAGTACCAAAATAACCAGCCCCAACTGTTCAGTTTTTTTGGCACCCTTCCCTTGGGGTACAAGAGTAAAATGGTGTGGTAAAGTCATGGTCAAAGACGTCGCTCCCTCTGTTCTCATACAAAGCTTGACGTCTTGTAGAGACAAAATTCAGGAAAAAAGAACTGCTGGATGTCCTTCTGTTGTTGCCTGTTGTGGCGTTTTCTGTTGAGTCGCGTTTGTTGTCATCGCACCGGCACAAAGTCACACTACGTATGTTGCCGAGTTGAAATGCAAGCCTGACCCAAGGGCTACTTTTCCATACCGTACCATACTGTACCATAATGGAAACACAGCATTAGTGACCTTATACAGTCTGTATCATAGCTGTCCTTTTATAGCTTATCACAACCAGCAGTACTTCAGCTGTAAGGGTCTGACCCTCCTCGAGCTGTGTTAACATTCAGCAGCTGTGTGATCTGGCCCTAAGGTCACTGGAGCTTAGTGTTGGTCCCCGATAGTTGACTTCACTCACTGCCTATAAGCTTCAAGAAGAGCCAGCTGCTGTGAAATGTTTTTATAAATCCTTCATGTTTCTCCACCCGGACAAAAATGAAAATACAGACAGGCGGTGTTTTGATGCAGCCTGCAGTTTGAGATGCTGAAATGTGTCTTGTTGTAATCACCGCTACATTGGCAGAACAGTTGTCCGTATGTTCTTCCCTGTCCGTATTTTCTCTTCAGCATGCGCTCACTATAGAGTTAGCAGGCTGTCTCTAATCTGGTTTAAGCCTCAGTGGTGGAAGTGTGGTTTGGGGCAATCATCTGAGTTCCATCCATCCTAATCACTTGACCTTTTGCTTTTGCTAGAGCTTAGAGTCTAATCTTTACATCACCATGTCTGCGGCGCTACCATTAAAAAGTCATTGCTAATCGTCTTCAAGGTCATTCCCCTTTTCCATTCACATTACCAAATTTGCCAACAACAAAGTGCTGTAGCACTTACTACTGAAAATACATAGGTCCAATTCTGCTTTAAACTGGTAAAAAGGGTCAGCTCAGTGTTTGTCCTTTTACCAAGTTTGATAGCTACTGGCAATTACTTTAAAGCCAATGTTTTCACTGGTGGCAATAGCACCCCCTGCAAATAATAATACAATTAAACTAAGCCATCACTGGTACGTATATTTTGTGTTACAGTTAGAAAAGCAGTCATTTTTTTAGAACTTTTATAGAACTTTTGTTTTATTGCTGTTAAAGAGAATTATATTGTTTCCATATTTACAACCAGTTGTAGATGACAACATCTGTAGCAGTACTACTTAGGTGTGTTTGCTACAACAGTTAACATATAAACAATGTCGATTTACTTTCTCTAATTTCAAATCTGTGCATTTAAAAGGCTTGATCTGTTTTTTTTTTTAATTGAAGACATTACTTTTAAAACCACAGCATTGGAAAACTAGACTCGTATGTTCAGTTCATAATTGGTGCATTCTCTTCCTCTCCCTCTGAGATGATTGACGCAGATTTGATTGCAGTTTAATTCACTAAATTGCTTATTGTGTTACATTGACCAGGAGCACAGGAACCTGCCCTTCATGCAGGAGCTAAGGCACCTCTTCTCACTCATGGTGGGGTCCAAGAGGAAATATGTGGATCCGTCACGGGCTGTGGAAATCCTCAAAGATGCGTTCAAGTCCAGTGAATCACAACAGGTAACAGGTTCTGCCACAATAGATGTTTTCTGTGGGATTTTGTTGCTTTAAAATGTTGCATATAAATCGCTTATTATTGTTATTGCTTACAACTATGGGTCATTGCATTTGTCGTTTTTATCTTGACTAGTACGGCTCAGGGGCACAATGAATCAATGATGTAAGGGGTGGAAACCCTTATTATCTGGTAATATGCTGCCCCCTATGTGTTTGGAGTATTAATTAGATTGTTGTCCATTTGTTACACACTGCTGTAAGAAATGTGAGTGATTCCTGTTGAACCTCATGTGTCAAATGTATAGAACCTCTCTATTCTTCTCCTCATGTAAGCATTTGCATTAACCCAGTGTCTCTGCAGAGGTTAACTGAGGCCACGCCTCTAGCTTCTGTACTCATCAGTCATGTCGTCCCTCTGAGTAATAGTTGGGTTAGAGAGGCATTGACCTGAATTATCGGGTGACGTTGATGTCCACGTGCGAGTGGCCTTTGGGCATTCAGGTTCCCTTTGAAGTTCAACAATCTGTGAATGCCTCGTTTAAAAGTCGTCCTCTCTTATCCAAAGCTCAATGACTATCAGCATTTGACAGACATAGCATTGATTTGCCTGATGAGACTTTTTCGCTTGCAGGTGCAGTTAAGTCCCATAGTTTGACACTGTGACCCCATCATGTTCCAAGCACAGTACTGTAATTGGTCATGTTGTATGTATATCTTTATATGTACTTTCCTTTGCAGCAGGATGTGAGCGAATTCACCCACAAGTTGCTGGACTGGTTGGAGGATGCTTTCCAGATGAAGGCGGAGGAAGACAGGTAACCACAGCTATTGGTGACCGAGGAGTGAATAAACATACAGTTAGGCCCCATTCAGACCTGATATTCAATAGATCCAATCACATACAGAGGGGTTAAGTGTGACTGTTCACACTTAGCATGCAAAAGAGTCACCTGAGTGAATCAAAGCAATACTCCAGGGTTAACATTATAAATTAGTGTCTATGCGCTGATAAGTGTAAAGTCTTTAATTTCATTAAATCTATAATAGATCAGAGGACTGTAGCTCTGTAGGAAGTTGTTATTTATGCACCCTGAAGACAGATTGGGTTCATATATTCTCAGTAATGTAGGCAGTTTTTGTTATCAGATCTTAGGATGCTTTAGGTGCTTTCAGACCTATTCTTAATACTGTCATCATGTGACTAGATCACGAAGGACGGGTTTTTAGTACCAGTTCTAAAAGGGGTCATACAAGACAAGTTTCTGTTGGTATAAGCGACAAATTCTCAAGCAGTGACTCAAATGTAAGTTTTTTTTGTATATTTGACTTTAACCAGTGCATCATGACACCACCTCTGTTTGATTTCAGGGAAGAGGAGAAGCCAAAGAACCCCATGGTGGAGCTTTTCTATGGTCGCTTCCTTGCTGTGGGTGTCCTGGAAGGTGAGAAGAGGTGTTAAATTAAAACCGGTAATGAGAAAAAGTGCAGGGTGCCGAAAGAATTAGGGCGAGATTAAGTATTAGGTTGGTCTGATTACAGCAGCCAGAACACAAGCGAGTTCTTGCCCCTAGTAATGAAAGGTGACCTTGTCCTAATGAGATGTGGTCCATGTAAAAGAGGCGAGCGGTTTGCATTGATCGTGGAAGACCTTGACGGTTGATTGACATTGCACTTATTATGCATGACAACACTGGCCCAGAGCCACCAAAAGCTGAGCCAGTGGACTCTGCTGCTCATAAAATGACCTTAATGCCTCATCTGCATGTCCGCTAGCTACTCCTCTCTGCTCCATTTTTTTGGGGTGGGTGGTTGTGGGGATCCTCTTATCGTGGAGCTCTGGGCAGCCATTTAAATAGTTGTGATTGAATGGTGCTGAACAACTGCAAATCACCTTGGATGCAAATGAAAATGAAGTACTTATTTATTTATTTATTACGTATTATTGCTTTTGTTTTTCTTGTCTTACATTTTCCACTCATGTGCAAATGGTCTTTTATTTAGCACTGTCCATTTTATCACTGCTTATTTGTTCTCCTCCGTGTGTGCGTGTAATTCAACAGGTAAAAAGTTTGAAAACACAGAGATGTTTGGGCAGTACCCGCTACAGGTGAATGGCTTCAAGGATCTCCACGAGTGTCTCGAGGCTGCAATGATCGAGGGTGAGATCGAGTCCCTGCACTCGGCAGAGAACTCCGCCAGGTCTGGACAAGAGGTCAGTGTCAAAGAAATTGTTGTGATCCAGTATGTTTGGTTTATTTCATCCTCCAATGAACATGTAATGGTCATGTGACCAAGGATTTGGGGTAGAGGATTGAGTCTTTGCATTTCTATTAATAGTATGTGAAAGTGCATAATAACAGATTAATCAAATTATTTCAGTGTTATTGTTACATTCTGGTACAACTTAACCTTCGACATGCAAGACATGTCGAAGGAAGAATAAATCAAGCAACATGGATTATATACGTGTACATAGATGCATGTTAATAAAGTAATTTCACTACCTATCATTTGCACCAAAGAGACGGCTATAAGGTTAAACAATAAGGGATTGTGTGGTAGTGCCTCTCTAAAGGGTTCACCGTCTTGTCCTTTGCTATTCTGAGATTGACCTCTGCTTAGCCATGGCCTTGCCCACACTGTCTCACAGCAGCTGGGAGTAGCTAATTAACAGGCAAGTTCACAGATGGGTATGGCGCCTAACCCTCCGGTAAAGCACCAGGCATGAGCACGAGGGGGGGAGTATTAGACACAGAGGAGTGATGCTCCGTTCACATCATACAGGCAGACAGGGTTTCGAGTCATGGAATGACTACTCGTACCAGTGGACCTGTCTCCTTCACTGTAGTTCAGTTTTCTTCTTCTTCTCCTCTTACGGAGTGGAGATAGATGCTGGTTAGTTATATATTATATTATATAGTTATATATATATATATATATATACATATAAAATATAAAGTCAAAGACAGAAATCACACAAAAAATCTTCTTAGAAAACTGAAAATAAAGGAGGAACATATCTGTATTTTAACATATAAGAGATAATCTTTAACTTTTGTCTTTCAGCACTGGTTCACAGAACTCCCTCCTGTGTTGACCTTTGAACTCTCGAGATTTGAATTCAACCAAGCACTAGGGCGACCTGAGAAGATCCACAACAAGCTTGAGTTCCCCTCTATGCTCTACATGGACAGGTGATTACAATGGTCAACAACTATAGAATCTCTTAACTCCTGCTGTAAATGATAATCCATCCAAAGTCACTTTGAAACCTCTGCTGTGGTCTTTGTGTGGGTAGGTACATGGACAGGAACAGGGAAATCACTAGGATCAAGAGGGAGGAGATAAGGAGGCTGAAAGAGCATCTGACGCTGCTCCAACAGCGACTGGAGAGGTACTGCTTGTTCAACACTGCAAGTCAACCACAGTCATGCTCAGTCAGAGTAATTTGTCACTTAAAATGTGCTCCCTCATTATGCCCTCCTTATATTTCTCTCTCCCTCGGCTCCCTTCCATCTATCTGACTCCCGCCCTTTCCCCTTGTTCCTTCTCAGGTATCTGAGTTATGGTTCCGGCCCCAAGAGGTTTCCTCTGGCAGATGTCCTCCAGTATGCCATGGAGTTTGCTTCCAGTAAGCCTGTGTGCACTTCCCCAGTAGACGACATTGACTCATCTGCACCTCCCGGCGGCACAACAGGACAACCGCTGCCCCCGCCAAGGCAAGTTGGCTTGTGGCTTTTCTGTCTTCATGATTTTCTGTTGGTTTCAGGAGCAATGACGGAGAAACAATTAAAAACAGGCCGTGTAATAAGTAATAATAATGTGTAGTAATGTAATAAGGTTGTTTTTATTTGCACGTATCAATGTTTTGGTAAATGGAGTACTTTATTAATCCCAAAGGTAAATTGAAAGCTGAACTCGGCACACACTCTTCACTGCGCCATGTCACCATTGCATGTTTCAACATGATGAGCAGCTCCTTGAGTTTTTTAAACGTTCCCACATCTTAAATCTGGGAAATTAGAATTCAGAAGACCAAAACCAAAAAAAGAAGCACTATAGGTGGCAGTGTTATTAAAGTGTAACTAAACCTCCTCTTCTGGAGCTAAATCTGCCCAATGCCTGCTTTTGAAAAAATAAAAATAAAAAAATATGCCAAGAAGTGGGCTGAGAGCTGAATGAGGGAGAGTGCAGAGCAGAAAGTGGAGTTGTCTGGTAGTTATATCTGTCACTGGGTTGTAGCTGTCTTGTAAGGTACTGCACACTCGCTCCAGTGTTTAAAAAACAGGGAGGGGTCTAGAACAACAACTAGACAATTAGACAAGAGAGTGATGAAAGAGTACCAGTGACGGAAGCATGAACTAAAGTAGCCAATGGCGTAATTTGAATGCAGTAGTTGGTGTTTGACGAGAGAGAGGCAGAGGGTACGCAGATTTTTATTGCAACATTTATCATTTAGCCCATTGAAAATAATGCCAATCGACTGTCAACATGGCAATTAAAGTATTGAATGTTGAGTGGGAGGATCTTTCTAGCGTCATTCAACAATAAGATATTGTTCAGACAAGTGAAAACCATATTTAACCCTTCAAATACAGATTGAATTGCCTGATTATTTGATATTTCTTTATCTATGAAGAAAGGTAGATTACTGGTTTGTTTGTAGCAGCCTTGATCGGAGCCCATGCTGCATTCCCACTGCACATAGTTAAAATTTCTTTACTGTGTTTTTTTTCATGCTGCAGCACAGCCGAGCAGGACCCTCTGCCCCCCCTAGAGAGCTCAGGGTCTGCTTCAGCCCCCACCACAGCTCCCACTACAGCCCAGCAACAGAGAGTACCCATTCATAAACCCTTTACCCAGTCCCGGCTTCCTCCCGACCTGCCCATGCACCCTGCTCCGAGGCACATTACCGAAGAAGAGCTGAGGGTGCTCGAGGGCTGCTTGCATCGTTGGAGGAGTGAAGTGGAAAATGACACCCGCGGTAGGTGTATCTGTCTCACGATTGCGTCTCAAAAACGCTCGTCTCTGTTATAATTCCTTCAGCATGATTTACCTGTCAATCTCTTTGTGAATAATACCGCTGGTGTGAACATTAGATTGACACGGACAAATGAAGTGTAATGATTTTCTTCCCATCAGATCTTCAGGGCAGCATAACCAGAATCCACAGAACCATAGAGCTAATGTACTCCGACAAATCTATGATGCAGGTGAGCTGCAATTTTCTGTCATCGCTCTTATTTTCAGTACTTATAGTGCATATTTTCAGTAAGCCAATAACATGTACTCAATTTTGAATGTTTGTGTTTGTTGTCCCAGGTGCCGTACCGGCTTCATGCAGTGCTGGTCCATGAAGGCCAGGCCAATGCAGGCCACTACTGGGCTTATATCTACGATCCACATCAGCGCTGCTGGATGAAGTACAATGATATCTCTGTTACCAAGTCGTCCTGGGAGGAGCTGGTCAGAGACTCATTTGGAGGCTATCGCAACGCCAGTGCCTACTGTCTCATGTATATCAACGACAAGAAGCCCTTTCTTATAGAAGGTACATGTGGACTGAATGTATCACTAAGTAAGTCTTCTGAGAGGTGTAAATATTGATTCAGTCATTGTTTATTGCCAAACATTAACGTGTATATATAAAAGCTAAATATCCTGCACATAAAGGCAAACTCAGCATTAGGGCTGAGTATTTCTTAAATTGCACCATAAAACAGTTTAACGTATGATTATTAATGTTGACTGTTTGTTAAAATGGAACTTTGCAAGTCTGGTCAGTTTTATGTGTTCTTTCCTCTACGAAGCTCTCATAGTAATTTCTGTCTTATCAGCTCAATCAGGCGGTGATGTCATGTGTAAATTCTCCCTCCCTGTTGTCTTTGCAGAGGAGTTTGATAAGGAAACAGGACAGGTTCTCAGCGGCATGGACAAACTGCCCCCAGACCTGAAGCAGTATGTGAAGGAGGACAATGAGCTCTTTGACAAGGAGGTCGTAGAGTGGGACACCTTGCAGGCCCGCAAGGCCCAGCAGGAAAAGCTGGCGTTAGCCGCAGCTGCAGCCGCCGCCGCTGCTGCTGCTGCTGCTTCGGCAGCATCCAGCACCTCCACCACTTCCTCCTCCCCTCAGCCCATGAGTACTGAATCCACCACTCCAGACAACACAGGTCAGAGTAGAGAAGAATATTACATTAACAATCAATGCTTTTGTAGTGGTTTGTTTTATGTGCAAGAGGCAGACTTGAAACTGTTGCAGGGAAATTACATTTAACATACAATTTTGATATTAAATTAAAACATCAATTGGAAAACGAGGCTTGAGCCTTTATTTGAGTTTACATGTCTAGTCTCTAAATTATTTTCTAAATCAATTTTACACAGGAAAAGGTGTGTGAAAGCAGGCTTGATTTTGTGATCAAATTTCTTGCATGAAATTGAAGTGTGCGACATGCCAACAGTATATAATCATGTTTTTGAAAGGTAACCGGAGATTGCTGATCACCTGCACTGAAAATTGTGTAGCGTGAACAAGGCTTTTTATATTATAAAAAGATTGCAAAATAACCTTGAAAGTAGATGTGCAGTTTTAGCCACTCCCTTAGAAACATTAGTGTTTTTAATATCTCATAGTTAAGATTCAGTGTGGGGTTCACAACAGCTCTCAGGTGCTTCATATTCTGTATTATGATAGACAACATGGTGTGATGATTGGTAAAGTTAAGCAGCAAAGTAATCGGCATGTTGTTGCACTGTAATTTAACCAAACCTTTAATGAAACTCATTTTATTCTCAGGGGCAGTTATCCAAAATAAAAGCATGTGTTATCATAAAATGCTATGATTGATTTCTGCAGTCATGTGGATAATTCAACACAGATGGAACAGAGGAACTGTCTTTGCTCTGTGTGTGTCTTGATGTTGTCGTTGCCTCCTTTGTAGTTCTCCAGCAGGAGCCAGAGTACATGGAGCAGCCGTCTCCCACCAATGACTCCAAGCACCTGCAGGAGGACACGGAGCGAGCCATCTCCAGAGCTGCTGCCGAACAGGAGGAGAGAAGCCCTGAGGCTTTGTTGAACGCTGTATGTAAAACACACTCAAAGACGCACAGTTTGCCTCACTCACACACACACACCGAGTCATTGTCACTGCATCGTGTCTATCTTTTTAGGCAGCAGCAAAAAACTGTGATGTACCTGTGGTATTATTTTATTTAATTTGGTCATCCAGAGTAAATCTCAAGAGACAACACTTAGAGCTCAGGATCAAATGATGTTTATTGTATGAGGTGTTATTTTCTAAGTTTTAGTTCAAGAGAACTTAAAGGATGCCATAGTATTGCAATTAAAATATGAAAGGTAAACACTGAGAAGGTTTACTAAACGCTACAGTGCTGTGGAGCTTAGTCTGTCACCCTAGTATAGTGTTTTTCTTATCAACTAATTCCCTGTTATGGTTTCCAGTCACTGCTAGTACAACATCACCACAGCGTTTCAATAAAAGCTGCCATCAACATGTGGAGTGTTTACCAAAACATAAGTTCACGAGTAAGAAATTAAATTAAGTTATTTCTTATGAAAAAAACACTTGAATCAGTGATTCAATTGGCGAAAATAGTTGGCGATTAATTTAGCCCTGAACTTAAGCAATGTAGTCTTTTGCTGCCGCGTCTCCCTCTGAACCAGGTTTAGAGGATAGATTTGAGCTCCGGAGTTTGTCCAACATTGGAACTGCATTAGAAAGGGAGCTTTTTTCCTCTGTAGAGAAGGAATAATTACAAAAAAAAACCTTTCATTACACATCATACATGTATGATTCGTAACATATGATGTATGAGTATGATAAGAGGAGCTTAAACAAGTGTGAAAGTATCCTTTATTCCCTATTATGGGCAAATTAAAGTTTCCACCATTTCCTGAGCTGTTCCTAGTATTACTAAAGAAGTTAGTGATAAGATCTGTCAAGTTAAGTTTTTCAAAGTCAGTGTCAGCAGAGTCAGTTTGAGGGAAACCACATCAAACAGTTCAGATATTAAATGAATTTATTTGATGATTGCGATATTTTCTTTCCACTCTTATCTAACGTTCCATGTCTTTCCATCGGTTCTCTCTCCCTCCTGTGTCATCTGTCCATCTGTCTCTACAGTCTGTCCCCTCTACCACTTTCCCTCAGCCTGAGATCCAGGTGAGCAGCCCCTCCTCTCCTCCTCATGACCTGGTCATGGAGGATGGTTCCCCTGGACAGCGCACCGTAGAGGTGGCCATTCCTCATGTGGGGACGTTTGTCATTGAGTCAGAAGAGGGGGGGTATGATGATGAGGTAGCGCTCGCCCTGATAAATCCTCTCTCCCTTCTTTGTGCAATGTGCTGAGACGCCTGTGCATATTTCATACAGGGAGTGGGAGCTTCATTGCACATTCGCATGGTTCGACACTAGATTGACACTTTATGTGGACTGACTCCTCTGGGTTGGCTTGTGGCTTCAAATTATGCGACCGTCGTCTTTCTTGGTGGTTCTGTTTGACCCTGGTGTAAAAAGTTTCCTTTTTTTCTTGGCCAGTCTGCATCTTGGCACAGAGGCAAGTTAACTAGGAGCTTCTGTCTTCACCTGAGTCACAGTTAACTGAAAGAAAGCCAAGACCACGGTGTTGGCATATGAATAAACTGTTGAATATTTCATGTCAAATATTTGATAAGAAATTAAATTAAAATGAAATCATATCTTTCAGTAGCTGAATATCAGTATGGCCCTGTACTGAGCTGGTGTTAATATCAGTTTTGTGTGACACCTTCAAAAGTGGACAGATCTAAGTACAGTTTTTAATTTTTTATGGTTCACATTGAGGACATTGATCAGTTATGACAATAAATCAGGTAATTGGTTTTTTTAAGTGTGTGTAAAGCAAAAAAAATATATCTCTTATGACTTACTGCCCAGGAAAATATGGTTTCAAAGTAAAATTCAACATTATCTGCTCTCAAATGCTCCAGGTAATGTCTAAGTGTGCTCTCACCACAATTCAAATCTTAGCCCTGAACTTAACTAGTTCCTCCGAAATGAGGTTCTGTCTTATTAGGACCAGGTTTTTGTATCCTAAACAGATAGGAGCATATAGACACAGACACATACATGCTTAAATGGGTACCAAAGCAGTTGAATGTTGCTGTTGATAAATGTTAGTACTGAATATAAACATTGGCTTTAGTATTAAACCTCTTGTTCAACAAACGTGTAGAGAAGCCATATTTTCACCATTTTGATGACATGCGGTGCACAAACACAGAGCTGGTTCAGCTACACTTCTTTCTCCCACTCGTTTTTACACATTGGGAAGAAGTCTGACATTGGTTTGTTACAGTACAGTACAGTAGGTATTTTTTTGTGTTTCCATTAGGTATAGTACCAAAATAACTAGCCCCAACCTTTCTATTTTTGGCACCCTTTCCTAGCTCCACCCACGTCAGTCAGGTGATTGCGAACACCACTCCCGCAGTTACTCTATTCTAGCTTGACGTCTTTTTGAGAGAATCAGCTACAAACTGAGCAGTAAAAAAAAAAACTAAAAAACTGCTGCATGTCCTCCATTGTTGTCCGTGATGTTGACACGATTAATGTTGTCGTCACACCGGTACAACGTCACGCTAAATGGCCACCAGGCACGGCCCACACCCCGCCTAACAATTAAAGGTACTGCTCCATTCCAAACTGAAACCTCACCATGATGGACACACAACATAATGTCACCACCACAAGGCTGTATATGATTCTTTTAGCTGCGTAACGTGCCCACTGACCTGCTACAGTTTCATAATGAACACCAAAAATACTTACCATATAGCGTGAAATAGTCAGACGAGTTAAAATTACTGTTTGGTAGTGCACTTTAATTAGTTGGGAATACAGATTTTAGAAATTCCCTATTCCTAACATTCAGTTTGAATCAAAAATTTTGGACTTACTCAGGACCATTTAAAACAATGTTCTGCTATTAATACTTCTATACTAACATTCAACATTTTCTGCCATTTTCTCCCATTGAAAATGAATGGAAGCCTTTAATCTGAGCTGTGGGAGGAGTTGGCAACCAAACAATGTCAGAAACAGGAAAACAATTCCATGTGGCGTTACAGCTCCTGGAGTTGGCGACCAAAAAGGGTAATAAAGAAACTGAAAACAATAGTTGGAAGTACTCAGCCTTCCCAGCTGCATTTTCCTGGGGGAATATGTACACATGTTCTCCTTTGCATATCGCATGGGCAAGTCGGGTATGATCATTGAGAGTGGTCACTGGAGACAGACTGAACCACCAGATATTCTGTCTCATAGTCAGAGCTGTCCACTAGTGATCGACTCACTCAAAACATATGTTAATCCAGGTCTGAACGGGACCCACTGTGTGTTCTTGTGGAATAATAATCATTAGTGAAAATTCCAGCCTGTTGCCTCATGTCCCTGCATTTCCACTGACCTGTCATATGGCTGCCTTGGTCCCCCCCAACCCCCCCCGCACACACACACACACACACATATATATACACTTTCCTTGTGCGGGCTGTGCATCATGCCATTGAACCCCAACTGGCTTTGTCTCTCTGTCTCTCAGTCGTCACTCTAACCAGTGCATGGATTGCTGAGTGGTGCCTGGCATGCCCCGTCTGTGGTATGCTTTTACCGTAGCGCCTCTGACATAACATGGAGGTTGGCCTTGTTTAGTTTGTCCCGGTGGACCTTGTTGTTTTGTTTAACATGGTTCCTGCTTCCTGGGCAGGCGATGATGACCCCCAACATGCAGGGTGTTATAATGGCCATTGGCAAATCCAGCAGCGTATATGAAAAGAATGGGCCTGAGGCGGCTTTTTTTAAGGTACTCCACATCTCTCATTTACCGTTCCTCATTCCATCTCCACTCCCATGTTGTCTTTCCCTTTTCATCAGAGTTTCCATGTGTACTTTCTTGTCGTATACAAAAAACAACAACAAAGCACTGTTTTTACAGCAGCATTAAGTCGCTGTTACAAAATCCTGAGTCAAATTCTACAAAAATGGAATGTCATAGTTGTTGTTGTGCAATGCAGACTCTAAACTGCTTACCTTGGCAGGGACACATTAGATAATTGGAATCAGCCACATCCACTCAATATCTGCCTCTAACTTGGTGTAAAAATGATCCCATTGCTATAGTCTCAAAGAAAGTGCTACTGGAAGTAAATACTGAAAAGAAACTACACAGTTCTACATGAACACTTTTAAGAATTTATAACGGGTGGGGGGAAAAGACGTCACTTCCTTTTTTAATAATTAAATTGCATGTGTATCACTTTTCCAATAATGAGAAAGAAGACAAGAGTAAGTAAACGGGTGTTTTACTTCAATATTTGACGTTATATAATACTCAAGTACCACTCGTATGGAGATAAGTACACCCACTGCCGGGATTAATGTCGGCATCCAGCTGTGAATATTACTAATTGAATCCATATTTCACTAGAAATAGTGGAATCTTTGTTTGTTTCCAGCATGTTATTGTCAGCAATGATTCAGTTCAGCACTTACGGACTCGCTCAGGCAGTTTTATTTCGTCCTGCCGTGTATTTATCTTGTGGCGTTGGGAGTTCACTGGACCAGATCCCATTCAGTGAATCTGAGCTCTTGCAGCACTGATGATTTAATGCAATTGCGTTGAGTTACCTTTTAGGATTTGTGCAGTTAAAAATATAAATAAATAAATAAATACGACCCATGTCCATTCCACCCCAACCTCAGTTTTCTCCCATTTTGTCTGTGCTCAGGCCATAAAGCTGGAGTACGCTCGTCTACTGAGGTTTGCCCAAGAGGACACAACACTCGAGAACGACTACCGACTCCAGCACATCATTGTCTACTTCATCCAAAACCAGGCACCCAAGAAGATTCTGGAGAGGACTCTGCTCACACAGTTTGCCGACAGGAACCTGGCCTTCGATGACAGGTAGCTCAGACATTTCTAAAACTGTTACTCAGTTTGACCAGCAGAGGGTAGCAGAGACTTTTTTTTTGATGTTGTGTCTTCATGGTCTGTGTCTCATCTGGACAATGCTTTTTAACTACAGCTCTTTTTTGATGCGTCTTCCCTTTGTCTTTTGTTCAAACACAAACCCTCAGAGACAAATGATTTTTATTTATAACTATAACTATTTTTATTTTTTTTTATTGCTCCCTGTAAATATCAAGCTTCTCTCCCCAGTACCGTTGCGATGTCCTTGGACTGTGTTGTGCTCCGTACAATCTCTTAAAACTTTTCAACTACACTTGTTGGCCTCAATCCATATTCATGAGAGGAAAAATTGATTTCTCCCTTCTCCTCTATTTTGAGCGGCATAATTAGATTTATGTGTTCATGTGGCCTCAATAGGAGCCTCCGGAGGAGTGTTTCACTTCTCCTCTCAGCTCTAAAGAGTGATTCATTAGGCCATGTTAGGGCCTCGGGGCAGGGTGGACTGTTTCATCTCCTGGAGTAACTCACAGTGACTCACCATCTCATCGTATCCCCCACTCCTCCATAGATGTAAGAGCATTATGAATGTGGCACGTGCCAAACTGGACCTAATTAAACCCGAGGAGGTCAACATGGATGAATATGAGGTCAGTAGTGGACTCTTCTGGTCTTTATTCATCTGAATTGCATTCATTTCTGTTGTTATGATGTAGTGAATATTTTAATTTTCCAGTATTTGTGTCATTAAAGTCGTGTTTGTCTTCGTCAGATGTGGCATCAGGACTACAGGAATTTCCGAGAGACGACCATCTTCATGCTGACCGGCTTGGAGTTCTTTCAGAAGACAAAGTACGGTGACACCTTTGCAGTTGAACTTGTTCAACTTGGGAGTTGCACATTATTGTTTTTATTGTCCATAGCAGCCAGTAAGTGGTGAATTGTCCCCTGTAGAGGGCAGCAGTTCGCTGCCTGCGCGGCTCCACAACTTTGTGCAGTCGGGTCATCAAGTTTATGTCTCCTCTAAACGGTTCACACTCACAAGTTCTCAGTACAACTTTGATACTCATTTATCGGGACATAACATCTGCGTGTCAACATTGTTTCCTCTGCAGTTACGTGGAGGCTTTGATGTATCTGATTTACTCGTATCAGTACAACAAGGAGCTCCTGTCCAAGGGGCTATACAGAGGTCACAACGAGAGGCTCCTCGGTCACTACCGTCGAGAGTGTTTGCTGGTGAGTTTCATTCACACACAAGACAGTTTATCAAATCAGCGGATGTTTTTATTCCTATATATCGTATTTCAGTTTGCTTTGATGCCACAAACCGACCACAGAGAGGCTCTGTTGGGAACAGAAGCCTTTTTGTCCCCGCCGTCCTTCCCTGTGATCATCGTCTCTCCTTTGTCACTCCCTTTCCTCCGTGTCAGACTTCCTCCCGCTAAAGTGACTCAGCAAAACTCAAACAGCCAGAGATTTCCCCCCTCAATACGGAGCTGTGCTGCTATAATCAAATTGCTTTTGCTGAGATATTGCATTGGCTTTGCTTTCTGCCCACAAGAGATTCCGCTGAAGATTTTTCATCTGATACTGACAGATGAAAACCTTGTCAGCGTTGTGATGTGAGCCCCCTTTTCATTTCTCTCCCACCAAGCTCCAGGCTGTGGTCTGGTATCATTGGTTAGGGTTGTGGGTATTTTGGTCCGATCAGCCTTGTACTGATCTTCAGCAGCCCCCTCGCTGCTGCACTCAGTAACCTTACACCAGCATTGTGCTTATAAAGTAATCACTGGAGTGGGAATAGGAAGCAGGAGGGCCGGCGAGTGTAAACACATTACCATGAGACACAAGCGTGTCCTCAGCTAACCTCAAACCTCAGCTCTGCACAGCGTGATCGGTCATCTCAGATCTCTGGCCAGGAGTTCTGGCTCCGTCCGCTCAGCTGTTTACCTTCAGCTCTTGTTTTAATTGAAAACACTGCTAACATTGACACAGTTAATGTACTTGGATGTTTTGCGAATCCAGCGCCGCAGTCACTGATTCCAAACTGGCTCGCAAAAAAAAAAAAAGAGGGAAAAAGAACGGGTCGTTTCCTCAGAGAGAGGAGGTCAGGGAGTTTGTCTGTGACAGCAACAGGTTTTCTCGCCAAGAAGAGGAAGAAAAGCTTGTATCTACATGCATGCAACATCAGGCCCCAGTTAAGCTCTAGTGGCTGTAGGATTACTGTTTTTACTGAGGCCATTGAATACTGTATTTATCTATTAGAACAAATGGAAAACTTGACTGGAAAGAGCAAAAACAAGAAAGGTAGAACGTAACAATGAAGCAAATTTTTTTGGAGCATAAACAATTACGTCAGATAATGCGGACGCACAAAATCAGCTAAGTGTTTTCTTGGACGAAGGTGTGTTCGTCATCCTCATTTCCTCTCTGTCACAATCTTTTTTTTTTTTACCGTTGGGAAGCCGCAAAGTGCAACATGACCTTGGTTTCGCAAACTGCGAGGTACGTCTCCTCAGAAGTGCTGCGGAGACGGCGTGAGGTGAAAGGGACAGGTGAATGCCAGGAACAGGAAGTCAGTTGTTATTGTTTTGCCCGCTCTCTGCAGCGGTGGCTGTGACACAGCAATTAAGGTGCACTGAAACTCTCGGAATTTCATTTTCAGCAGCTGTTATCAAAACTCACACTGCTCTGAAATGCTAATAGTTAATTAGGCACATTTTTGGGGATGTCGCTGCTTTGTCCACATGTGAACAAAGTTTGGCTAAAGGCCACTTACATTCCCCAGAGCTTTGACTGTTATATAATTAAGAGTCCGATCATGTCCAGATTGTGCTGAGCACAGGTCTGCATGAACACATTAGAGGCCGCTCCTCAGCTGACCCACAGGTTATTTTTACAATAATCAGCATCCATACATTGCTGGTTTTTAAGCCACCACCTCAGTATTTACCCTGATTTGTCATAGAAATAAAGTTTTCTAATGGTTAAAGTCCTTTTTCATGTTACAGGAGTGTATATAAAGCTTCGTTTCACTCGGCTTTGCTTGTCTTTGTTTCTTTCTCTCGCTGTCACTCATGCAGACACATGGACTGTAGACACATCTACAGTCATACTCATTTAAAACCAGAAATATGTCACAGTCACAGCCAAGTAGCACTTTAATGTTGTGTATGAACAATCCTACTTGGATCACCGAGTATGAATATGGATACCAGGTCTCAACTGAGCCTAAGACAGAATTTATCAAGGACATACAAAATCCCGTAAATGTTTGTTTACGCTTCCTTCCGCAGAAATTAAACGAACAAGCGGCCGCAATGTTTGAATCGGGAGAAGAACCAGAGGTGACCACAGGGCTGGGAATCATGAATGAGCTGGTGGTGCCCTGCATCCCTCTGCTGCTGTTCCACGACGTGGAGAGAGACCTGCTGGCCGTGGAGGACATGAGGAACCGCTGGTGCTCGTACCTGGGCCAGGAGATGGAATGTGAGTTCCCTGAGGGAGCAGCAGCAGCAGCAGCAGCAACAGCAGAGTTTGCCTGCGCGGTATTTGTGGGGAGTGAAGTCTTGGGTTTCTAGAACATTCCTCAGTATTGCCAGAGATCACAATAATCAGGCCACGGCTCAATTGTTCCTCCTGGTTGTGTGCAGCGTTTTCACTTGCTCTGGGAGAGATGAGGTTTTATTTTTATTTTACCTCGGCCTCTGAGAAGTTAAAGAAGGTATTACCATGTACATATAGTGCTCTTTTATTGTGACATAGGAAGTTAAAGAAGGTATTACCATGTACATATAGATTGTGACATAGGAAGTTAAAGAAGGTATTACCATGTACATATAGTGCTCTTTTATTGTGACATAGGAAGTTAAAGAAGGTATTACCATGTACATATAGTGCTCTTTTATTGTATCGGAAGACGCAATGATACAAGACAAATACAGCTATGCCTTTATCCACTTTTGAGCTAAGTAAACCGTTATAATTTAAAAGAAAACACCCAGAGATCACAAACCTTTGTAAAGGCCACATAGTTTCCCACAGTACAAAAAATATTTTGAGTTATGCTGCTCACAAACAGTTAACAGAGGTAATGAATTCGGGTCAGTCGGGGTTTCATACATCACAGAACAGCCAGAGCCTCATCCTCTGTGGGGTGAGTTTTCCATATTCTCTCTCTCTATCGCAAACCTTTGATAGCAGTTTGTCTGTAGTAGTGCTTGGAACTAGTTTATGTTAGTGACGCCCACCTGCGCTGATATCTCACTACCTTTCTACCCGTTAAATATAAGTGTTGATAAACTGCTGTGAGGTTAACCTGAAATATTCATATTTTATTACTGCTGTCACGTAACCGCTGACGAGCACCAGATTATGAAAATAATCGTTAGTTGCAGCTGTAGTTTGATGCCAGTGATTTCCAAGCCGAGTCGGCTACTGTTAGTCAGAGCTGGTGAAGTAGAGTCAATTTGATCTGTTATTGTTACATTTTCTTCCTCCGTATCTTCAGAGTTGGTTTCAAACACGTCCGTGTGTAGTGGAAACAGAACATGGGCAGAGGTTTGTGTGTTTTTTGAGCAAAGTCTGAACTGTAAGCGAGGTGGATTTACAGTTTTTTACTAAATTAGGTAGATGTGTACATCCTAAGATGAAGCCGACGCTTGTTTTTAAAATGGAAAACACTTGGAAATGTGCAATATTAGGAGATTAATAAACCAGCAAGTCTGTAGTCGATCAAAAAAAAAAAAAAGTCTCCTGGTCGGGCTAAAGAGGATTCAGCTTTTATCTGCACATTTCATTATCAGTCCACAGAGAGAACGTGTTCTCTGAATCCCTGGCCTTTGTTCAGGAAAAAACCACAATGTTATCACTCGGACAGTAATTCACCAGAGTCTTAGTCCTGTTTCTGTTGTGGAACATGCTTTGAAATCACTCGTGATATCACAGTAAAAACATTTTCTCTGTACCGTCTGTGTTAAGTTATCAGATCGTTAAACGACAGTGTGCTCGGTCAGTGCAGTTTAACCGTTGACTGTCTGTGCTTCCATCCCCGCTGACAGCCAACCTCCAGGAAAAGCTCACCGACTTCCTCCCCAAGTTACTGGACTGCTCGACAGAGATCAAAAGCTTCCACGACCCCCCCAAGCTGCCCACGTACTCCACTCTGGAGCTGTGCGAACGATTCAGCCGCATCATGGCCGCGGTGGCCAGGACGCCCACAGAGGAGAGATGAGCTCAGAGGAGACGACGAGACGACGACTCTCCCCCATTTTCACTGACCCGACCCCCGGGGCACAAACCATGGACCCCCTCTCTCTCTAAACCCATGCCTTCCTTATCAATCCAGGGGTCACTCGCTTCTCCAGCTGTTTTTTTTTCCCCTCCTCCTCCGATTCTCTTTTTGCTGCTGTAGGTTTTTATCATGATAAATATTATTTTCAATTTTATTTCAAGCAAAACACAACAGAGGAAGGAGGGGAAAGAGTCCGGGACTGTTACTAGAAATGTTAGAGGAGATGTTGACGGGTGGGTGAAAGGAAAGGAAAACATGAGCGGTTGATATCCAAGCACATT
The DNA here is from genome assembly GCF_019176455.1 of Solea senegalensis. Taxonomy (NCBI): domain Eukaryota; kingdom Metazoa; phylum Chordata; class Actinopteri; order Pleuronectiformes; family Soleidae; genus Solea; species Solea senegalensis. The sequence goes on from NC_058033.1 coordinate 13,083,264, forward strand.
CTGCTTCAACTTTGTTTAAAACAAAAGAGTTTGAGGGCTTTTTCTTTTTTCATGGTTTATTACTGTTGTTGTTGCCGTTTGATTGAAGCTTCTCCAACCACGCTGACACAGCCCCCAAAACTCTCCTAAATCAGCCCTCTCTGTGTGAAGAGGGTCGCCCGCTGCTCACCTCCCGTTTGGTACAGTATTACCATGTTTTTGTTTTATTTTTCTAAGGAAGTAAAGGAAGAGAGCCTTCAGATCTATCAGCGGCTCCGAGGTATCTCAGATGGGTCTCATGTTGTGGACTGCACCAGAACGAGATGTTTTAAGTGCTGTGGTAGATGACCACGGTCTCCCTGTGGCTTGTTAATAAATCGAGAGAATAAAATTTTATTTATGGCCCTTTTAGGCCAAATAAAAGATGCATTGACGTGTGTTGATTACTTCTTTCTTTCTTTCTTTTTTCTCTCCCATCTGCACAAAAACTGAAAGATTCAGTTGTAAATCGTCCACAATGCAAAGTTTAAAAGTGGAACATCGTTCAGTTAAAGGTGTTAAAGCTGCGGTAGGAAGTCGGGTCGGGTACAGAAACAACACAAGGCGTCACATCGGTGCCAGAGCACTGCGTTTTAAAAGTATTGATTGAATAAATGAGCCTGTTTGTCCACACTTTTTATTCTGCTTCACAGGTTAATTATGGTGTAGAGCTGCACCAGCGACCCTCGTGTTTAGGATGAAGCGGTAGAAGTTGCTTCTTTCAAAAAAGTATCCATGCCTCATGCATCATTCGTCTCTCTCTCATATTCAGACACTTGTTTGGGAGCCAATGGCAAGATTTTTCCAACCCAAATACAAGACTTAACGCTGTTTACTGTAAAATTATTGTAATCCAGCTTGCCTTTATTCATTATTTCACATTGTTGTGTACTTTACAGGTGTACATTTTGAGTTGTGCACCGGTACCAAGGGAAAAAAAAAACAATATCCACCCTAGTAGGCAAGATTGGGTCTTGACATGACTTTAAAATGCTTATGTTTCGGGAATCACAGCTGTCATTATGAGATTGGCTCCTTTCATGCACGACAGGTGACCTCAGGCGACCTCTGAAGCATCAATATCTGCCGATATCCACACATTTATTTACGTTTATTGTCCGACTCTAAGCAGCGTCTCATGCGGTCGTAGAAATGTTGTGTGTTGACACTGCAAGTGTTGTGTTTGTGACATATCGTGACGGATGCAAACATTAAAGCAAAGAAAATCATTTCTACAGTGTGTAATGCTGCGAGGGGAAACTGGGGGGAGATCTCGGTTCGGACGGATGTGTCTCATAAGAGCATTGTTTCTGCTCTAAATCTACTAATACTTAAAGGAATACTTCACTGATTTGCATTTAGTTTTGTATTACTAGAATAGGGGTAGTATTTTTGAAAAATTGAGCTTCCCAACCTTCCCCTGAGTCAAGAAATCTCTTCATTCTTTTTTTTTGTTACGTGCCCACCAGTGACACTTGGTCCGAGGCGTGAAACTGCACCGCTAATTCCAGTGAAGATATTTCTCAGGGAAAACGGAGGTTGGGAAGCACAATTTTTCAAAAATACTCCCCCTATTCTGGTAATACAAAGTTAATGCTAATCGGTGAAGTATCCCTTTAAGTGAAAAACTTTCTTATACCAGCTGTAAGGTGACGGCGACACTGATGGGTCTACAAACTCTAGTCGACGTTCTCCCGCTGTGATAACTCGGCTCGCTTCGCGCCGCTAATTAGAAACTGATTTTCATTAGCGATACAAACTCTCAGTTTGTGCCCAGCGTGTGGCGAAAATATATAAAAAAAAAACAATAATGAAACAGACTCCGTTTTGGCTGCTTTTGAAATAGCTTTTGATAATAATAATAATAATAATAATGATGATAATACATTTCAGGCTAATTTCCTGGAGTGGCTTTAATTTCCGGCGAACGTTATTTACTGCAAACAACCCGGGTAATGAAGACAGGAAACACTTGCGGAAGCCTTTTTCAAAACATGCAATTACAGCCCGTGCTTCAAAAAAATTGAATATGCAACATACAATATATTGCTTTGTGTTCAAAAATGTTCCTCTAACACGAAATGAGGTTTTTAGACTTTTACTTTGATCAAAAGCAATCTTTGTCAGTGAATCACTAATGTGCACCCCCGTATTTGTCCTAATAAAGGTTTTATTGTATTGGCTCACTTTTAAAGAATACTTTTAAAAACAAAAGGTGTAGATTTTTCCAGATTTTACAGTCCAGACTGCCGCCCTAAATATGCCACAATAAGATATTTATAGTTAAAACTGTTAAAATGTCCAGTCTCCTGATGTAAGACTGAACAAAACTATATCTGAACCCTGGACTAAAATGTAATAATGCTGTTAACAAGTGTATGATCTGACCATGATCATGATCACGATCGTTCAATAAGCTTTAGGTCATGTCTATAATTTTATAGAATGTCAGAATGAATCAATATAAACTTTACGTTGTCCCTTGTTTGCAGAATTCTTTTTTCCCTGATCATATTATTTCGAGAGGGCTGCAGTAGAGGGTTGGTGCAACCTTTAGTATTAAAAGAGACATTGTCCACCCAATTAGATTTAATCTGCAGCTGCAAAAAACCCATTTGACCCATAACATTAAAATATCATGTTTAAAGTTTTACATAGAAATAAACTGTCAATAAAACAAACAAATAAACAAAAAAGTACAAGAAGAAAACTTTGAAATGAAACAAATGGAAAGTTGAAGAGAGAAATAAAACTCTTAATGTGTACATGACTTCATTTTATTTACTACCTTGATCCCTAAAAAAAAAGAAGCGTTCACTTTGAAAGAGATAATGAAATTTGTGTTTTTTGTCTTCCAAAGCTTCAGTGAGCCACTGCAGAGGCACTGAAGGGCCATGCGTGGCTCTGGAGCCACAGGTTGCAGACCCCTGTAGTGGTGTAGTGGTTAGCACTCTTGCCTTTGCAGCAAGGTTCTTGACCAGGTTGGAACTAGGGCCTTTCCTGCGTGGAGTTTGCATGTTCTCCCCGTGTGTGCGTGAGTTTTCTCCGGGTTTTCCAGTTTCCTCCCACAGTCCAAGAACATGCAATATGGGGATGAGGTAAACTGGACTCTCTAAATTGAGTGTATGTGGCCCTGTGATGGACTGGCGACCCTGGGCGACTCTCATGTGGAGGATGCAGTGGCAGAAGATGGATGGATGGATGGAACAGATGCAGATGCACTCCTAAATAATCTTTCCAGCGAGTTATGTGAACATCTGTCTGTGGTGAAAACAATGCCCCGCTCGCATGCGGCTCCTCCAGCGAGCAGATTACTGCCGTCTGCTCCCAGTAAATAAGAACTGGAACCACATGATGCATGTATGTTTTGTTTGCACTGACTGAAGGCAGATGTAAATCCCCGTTTTAAACGCAGCGTCTGTTGTTGAGAGGATCGCGGAGTAATAACCCAAACACTAGCACGCACTCGAAAATACCTTTAGCCTGACGAGCGGCCTGAGAGTTTCAAGTGTTGTCTGTTTCACATGAAGTTCTGTTCACAATTTTCTTTGCGTAATTAACTTTCCACTGCAATCCTTCACGTTTTCGTGCACCAGCGCGGGAGTGTTAGACGGCAGCTTTGGTGCTAAAAGTCGCGTCTGCCTCCTTTGGCTTCGTGTTTCAGTCAGCGAGCCACATTTCTTAGCTCTTAAATACACTTAGACTGTCGGACCTAGTCCGTATCGACATGTTTCATGAGCTCATACGTTTCCATCAAGACCAGCAGTGGAAGAAATATGCACATCGTCCACTTAAAACTGTAGTGCGTAACTTTTGAGTCATTAGATTCAGTTGCACGTCAAAACTAACGTGTGTACATAGTTTCCATTTTTTGGCCTGTTTTTGGACAGTGAGACAAAGACTCAAAACAATTATTTTAAATATGTGTTATACTGTTCAAATTTCAAATTTAACATACACAACGACAGTGTTTTTCTTCGTTTTAAAATGTTAATACACCATTTTAACATGGCAGTAAATTGTAAATGTCTGCATGAGTGGGTGTGTTTGTGGGTGTGTTTGCTTGTCTTTTGCCCCTGCAGGCTGGCCGGAGAAACCCCTTTACCTGGTTTCCCTTCAACTCACCTGCTGCACATTACTCTGATTGCTCCTGTTTAAAAGCCTGGGCTAGCTCACCAGTACTCTCCAGATTGTTTAGTCTTGCTATAGGTAAAGCTCAGCCTTCATGCATGCCTGCTCAGCTTTGGATTGCAACTCATTTTATTCTACATACTTTCAATTTTTTCCAGGATCACCTGCACTTTTTGTCCCACCCTGCCTGTCTCCTTTGATTTTGTTGTTTCCCCAGCCTTTTTGTTGTTTTCGGACTTGGATTTTAGTTTTTGTGTCTTCATTCAGGGTTCTGCTAACGCCTAGTGGCAGCTTAACAAGTATTGAATTCAGGTGTTTCAATCAGGCTTCGCTCTAAGCCCCTTATCTCCAGTGAAGGGCGATCTCGACGCTTCTGCATACTAAGACGTTTTGGACAAGGACTATTAAGACTTTGTTTGTTGTGTCAGAACTTGACTGATCTGACCTCAACCCCATCGAGCACCAGTTTACGATGAACTGGAACAGAGATTGTGAGCCAGGTCTTCTCGTCCAACACCAGCGCCTGACCTCATAAATGCTCTACAGAATGAATGGACGTCAAAATCTTGAGGAACATCTTCCAAGAAGTGTATAAAAGAGGGGTTAATGCCATATTAAAGTACAGTATATGTATTTGAATACAGGTAAGTGTCCTTATTTTACCCAATTCTTTGACTCTAACCTCTAAGGCAGGTCTCCTCGGCTGTATTATTGTGTGTGTCGGTCTTTCGATAAACTCGTGTGAGGCCTTGTTGGGCTGCAAATATTTAAGGGCCATCCACTATAATTATTGGCAACATTATCCCCTAATTTTGCTCATTATTTCCATTGACTAGAAATGGGGCGGGGAGCCAAGTTCTGTGATGATTATAGGGTTGAAAGAGTGGCAGTTTTATACTGTGTGTGTGTGTGTGATGCTGACGGACAGCCTTAATTAGCGCTTAGACCATTTTTTTTTCTTTCACAACAGCATCCAAAAATAAACAGCACAGACCCAAAAATCATGACCTGCAGCTGAGGCCTGATAAAACAATATTAACACTCCCTGCCAAGTCTCTCTAATTATATAATCAATGAGCATAGTAATTATTGGACATGGTAATCAAGCGTTTGTCAAAATAAATGACTAAAGCTCGATGTAAAGTGTGATCTACATACACGGCTGCGGTGTTTTTCCTGTTGAGTCCAGCGTTTCACGTACAGTTGTGAGACTTGCTGTTTGAGTGACAGTGGGATGTTACAGTGTCTCCCCCCACTGAGTTTGCAAAAATCCCACTGGACACACCGATTATCTAAGCTGTGATTTGGGCTCAGCTGTAGACGCCACAGATTTGCACATGTATGTGTACAGTTTGCCAATAAAGCTTTACCTGATGGAAAGAGCTGGAATTAATAATTAGGGCCAGAGCACAAATGCTAGGGGCCGAAGTGGAATTTGTGCGAGGTTTATTATTATATCCGTGTCATTGCGGTCATTTTTGAGGGAGTTGACGCACATAAAATCCCTTGAAACTTGGCACAGAAGTCAGGTCTGGTGAAAATGCGATATTGGCAAGTGCTCAGACCTGTGTGTTGCTCAAGGACTCTATAGTGCCCCCTAAGGTGAAAATTGAGGCAAAATTGAGTTCCACCAAATTTCCTGAAACTTGGTGGCAAGACAAACAAAAAAGTCGACTGGAACCATGGCCTTAACTCAACAGGAAGTCGGCCATTTTAAATTTTGGCATCCATTTGGAGATTTGCACATTTGTCATACCAACATAAAAAAATGCTACAATTTTGACAGTTGTCGAAAGGCTTTGTCGACCATTCGCCACGAAACAGGAAGTTCACTATAACTTCGGCATACATTGATGTGCATATATGTGACACAAGTCTACGGACACACACTTGACCCAACAGGAAGTTGGCTCTTTTGAATTTAGCCGCCATTTCCCTACAAATCAGGATGTGCCCTATCACTTCACCATACATTGACTGATCGGTGAGGTCAGGGAACTGCTGCAACCCAAACGGGGCACGGGGGCCCTTATTATGAAAATAAATAAAAACAAACTATTAATACCGCTTAACAATAAGACTATTCCTTATAAATTATTAAAAAAAAATGCTTCATAGTTATGTCACTAATTATAGTTGGTCATATGGTCTCACTATTGGGCAGGATCCTGTTAACTTCCCATTAATATGCTAGCATCTCTACTATTTATAATAAGCACAAGTGTTAAAAAGAAACTTGGATTAAAAATGAGTGATTGCTGTTTATAAAAAGGACAACAGTGTAACACTTGCACCATTATTGCGAGTCCTATCGATGTGATAATAATATAAAAGACTCTTGGTCACATGTTGAAAATGTCAACGTAAACAACAACGATGCCAAAGTCTTCTCGCATAATTTTGTTGATGTGATACGATGCTGATGGTGTTTGAATGTTTGTAACTTGGTAAATATCAGGTAAAAATGGAGGCTGATGGGTAACCTATGAGATCTGTAGCTTCACAGATGTGGACTCACTATTTGGCAAGGAACAAATCACTGTCAAAACATCTTATTAATTATTTAAACGAACGTATCACTAACATAATTACGAAAGCCTGTATTTATAGACGCTTTAAAAGGTTAGGGTCATGGTAAATTGATTAGGAATCACCAGTCAATGAAGGCAAAACCTTCAGGGTCCTGAAGGTTAAAAACCTGGTCACCTTTGTTTTCCAGCCTTGACCTGAGAACAACTAGCAAGTGTTATTTTGTAGATCATTACAGCCTTGAATAATAACAATAAGTGACTGTGATTTAGCAGTGGGCCAAAACCACACTGACCTTTTAAAAGTTATTAAGAAAACCTAAAAAAAACAATCAATCCTAAATGAACTTGGAGCCAGTGAAGAGAAGAGAGAATTTAGGACACACACACACACACACACACACACACGAGCAGCAGCTCAAGCTCAGATGGAGACGTGGTGTGTTGAGGCCATTGGGGAGAAAAAAGTAATTGTGGGGAATGATAAAGAAAATGATTGGAAAAGATGAAGGTAGTTTGGAAAATGACGAGGTCTTTGCTGCTGAGGAGGAAGGGGGGGGGAAAAGAAGCAGATATGATGGATAAGGCATTGGATGAGCTTCAAAGAGCTTCTGGAGGTGTGGAAAGAAAATAATAATTTAAGAAAAACAAGTGAGAGGAAATAAAGAATGGCTGGACAAAGAAGACAAGCAGGACGGTGTAATTGACGCTGCCTGCACAATCACGGAAACGAAAGAGAGGATGTGTAAATCAGGACTAACTGCTCCAGGAAAAGATCAACTCTTGCTATAACATGCTGAGCCGTGTGTCTCATGTAGCATTAGAGGTCATATTACATTTTTATAACAAGGTTTGGCAAGAGGGATATTTTCCACTAAGTTGGAACCAAGCAGGAACCCGGGGGGGTGGGGGAAAATCCCGCAAATCCATTTAAGTATGGACCAATTACACAAACATCCCACATGTGTAAAATTATGGAACATACGAATACATAAATGTTAAGTTACTATGTGGACGTACGGAATCTCCGATCAAAGCGTTTAAGTGGATTCCCAACAATGGATCTGACGCTGTGCCTCTTTATATCCGAGGTGACGGACGCACATGTGAATGAAGACAGAGCTTGCTGATGTCATAAAAGACGTGTGGTTATTAAAGAAGCCTAGTTATTCATATCCTGGTATATATCATCATAGCTTCAGCCAGGATTCAGTCAATTGATACCATACACACCACCATAAAAAAACTAACACAGTTCAAATTGTTTTTTTTAAATCAAATTGGGTTTAAGGTCACAGTATGTAAGAATGAGTGACTTCACAACTCACCCCTTCCTTTTGCAAGCATGTCAGGGGACTATGGTGGCCCTTACATGCCAGAAAGGATTTTTAAATGACTTTAATTATTTATACATGTATACAAGCACACTTATGGATGGTATGTTCAATTTCTGCCAAAAACAAAATCCTTACACACTGAACGTTTAAGACTCGGTTTCAGGGTTAACTGAGGTTAGGCTTCGTTCTATTGTTGTCAGTGCACATTTCTTTTTTCTCAAAGCCATCATTGTGAGGACATTTTGGCTTGTCCTTACAACTTCAAAGGGTTTATTTAAGGTCTGTTTTGTGGTGTTTATGTTGGATTAAAAACTTGAAAATCGCCCTGTTGTGCTTCCTATATTATGGTCCTGATTTTGCCGTTGATTCTGTAAGGCAATTTTGTTGTAATTGTTTAAGACAAGCGTGTGCGTGCGTGTGGAATGAAACTGTTTGTTTTCATCCATGCATGCGACTGTCTCTGTGAATGCATTTTTCCCCATAACCTGCCAAAAAGGAGTTAGCAGGTGGTTTGATAAACCATCTGTGTTTCAGTCTGGTGATACTTCACGAGTATAAAGATCTAGTGGAGGTGTCAACTAAAACGCTTCTCGTTCTCTTTAAATGGAGCTAAGCCTCGAAGTGTTGCACGGTTGTCCAATAGCCAATCAAATCACGTTTAGCTCAAACGCTACACAGCCCAAATGGAGACGAGGTGGTTTTCCGTGTTACTGATGTTTTGTTTTTTTTCTGTGAGACAAAGTGCATCCAGTTTCTCCAGATCTTTTTTTTAATGAGAACGATGTTGTAGCTGATTGTCCACATTTCTATGATTCAAAATATGTCTTGCATAAATGTTTTGTTTAAATGTTATTGATCGCGGAAGTTCCAATCTGTGAATATCTTTGCGTTGGGCAAAACTGGCCCAGATGGGTAACATTCGTTAGCCGTTTTTTCATTTTTTTTTTTTTGAAAATTAAATTACAGTTCATTATCTGTCATGTTTCCTTTTGAAAAACGAATGATACACAAATTATCCAGCGTAATGTTCCATCCCTTGTCAACAATGCTTTACAGCAAGTAACGGTTTCTCCTTACCCTCTAAATTTAAAAGATTCTGTGTTCAAACAAGTCAGCATTTTGTATTTGTCAGAGAATTTTCACTTTAAAAATGGGCTGAAAAAAAAACCCATTTGTGATAAAAGCTCAACCTTTGCAGCTGCAGTGGCTAATTCAGGCAAAAAAAAAAATCTTCTCAGCACAGAGTGTTCCTAGTGCCAGCCACATGAATAGAGAGCGGTGGAGCGCTTTCTTCACTCAGTCATTCTGAACACATATTTAACATCTTTGTTCAGGTTGGTCGTTAATCCCCCCCTGAAGTGAATATCAATTAACAAGCACCTCTTTTTAATCAGGTCTGAGAATAGCTGATGGTAAGAAAGGGATTTCAAATAGCTGCTCGTTCACTTAACCCTTAATGGCGATTTCAAGGAGTCCTCCCTTGTTGGGCTGTGTTTTATGGTCAGATAAAAGTTGTGCGGGAAGAAGAATGCCATCTGGGCTCAGTGCCAGCGGCTGGTGTTTCACAGCAACTGCTGCCACACACCGTGACTTGATGAGAGACGTGGTGGGAGGGGGATGCTGAGGTGGGGAGGGGGAGGGGGAGGGGGAGGATGGTGGGGGCCTCAAGGTGCCACTTCCATGGAGATGCAGCTGGGTCAAACAAGACTTCCATCATTGGGCAGACAAAAGATGAAGTGGCTGACTGACTGGCTCATTAGCAGCCGCCCAGCAGCAGCAGCAGCAGCAGCCACCAATCTGCTGAGATCAGCTTCTCTGGGCTGACAGTAAGGGCAGTGCTCATCAACATGTTTAGGTATTGAGCAACTTTTCTCCGTGTGATTGGCTGTCTTGTTGCTGTTGGCTGTGTTGCTGGGGAAATTAAAGCTCTCGTTGCATGGAGCAGGCAGCCTGGACTGATTTTTCCTCCGATAATTGTTATTATTTTTAGTTAATGTCAAAACCCAAACTGAAAGTGGTTTCCATCAAAAAAAAAACAACACATTTTCTTGCCTTGATCACTTTCATGTGTTTGTCAGCTCAGTCCTCTGCACCTCTCTTCTCTCGTCATAGAACCAGAGCCCTGTTCGGCAACATCCACACTACACTGTACTGTTTTCATTTACTACTGTATAAAGTTTCTTCAGGGTAACCTGCTGTCCACATTACCTCTTAGCCGAAACTGCAGCAGTAGCTTGACTGAGTGAAGCGATCGAACAACTCGCTGAGTCCAAAATATACTTTACCTGCAGAAAAATTTGATTTATTGCGTCTGAGTCCGCCTCCCTAGGTGGCGCTGTGCCTCTCTCTAAGCTAGTGCTATTGCAGCAGTTTCCTGTTGACCTTTTCTGTCCCAGATAAACAAACTGCAAACAGTGAGAGGGATTGTGCTGTGGTTCGGTTGAATCGAGCTATCTAGGTATGTTAGTCCGACTAAGACTAGTTTGATTTTGCTCTAACGTGTTTACATGACACAGTATTGTCTGACTTTTAGCATGCATGTAAACATACCGCTTGCAGTACTATCTGAAAATAAGAAAACAGCTTTCTAATTACGCTGATAATATGCTTGCTTGGGTGCAGTGATTTTTCCATCAAAACATACACAACATTTTAACATGGTATGGATGAATGTGAGAGCGTTAGGTCAAAACATATTGTGAAAACACACTGTATATGTTGCAACACCCATGACGGCTCACATGAAATGGACCCACTATGTTTGTGTGGATAAGACTGCAGCAGGATGAAGCACTGACGTGGTTGTTTATGGACCTGCTCATACACTACCGTGGTCCTTTTACTGATTACCAAAACCATGCAGCCCTACCCATCCACTTCCCACTTGCAATAAGTGTTTATCTTATCCACTTTTTGTGTACTCATGTTGCCATAATGCATTCACACGTGGCATTAACATGCGTCTCCAGTGTCCACATAAAGATCTGATCACTAGCCGATCACGGTCACCACCTCCACCTCCTCCTCCTACAAGCTGAAATCTGATGCTTTCACGTTAGACGCATCGCAGTGTTTCCGACCACCTCCTGACGTGGTTTGGATAAAAATCCATCCACAGGTATATTTACGTGCTATACGATTGCAATCCAATCACAGAAAATTTTAATGTTAGGCCAAAGTCGCACTTGGCAAGCGCAGGTTTAATGCATCGCCAGCCAATGTATAATACCAACAGACCTAAATCAAAGAAAGAAGGGTTTGATGCTGACAAAGCACTGAACACGAGGGGTCTCTTTAAAAATAACTCTGCAAATGAGGTGTTTGATGGGCTTGGGACTCCTGTTATACTGCTAGAACCAGAGGCTGGACGGTTGGTATGATTTTAAATATATATTTAAAAAAGAAATGATATGCATATTTTATGTTCCCTATTATTGGTTATTTTGTGGAGAAGTAGCTATAAAACGACTTCAAATAGTGGCAGCGTTTGCACATTTTTGTAATGACAGTGTTTCTGTGCTTTTACAATGTGGTTTTATGTTTGCTATAAACTACATTACTGCCGCTGGTTAATCCTATGTAATAAGTTCTTGATCACGGTATTGATGAGGTCGCCCTTAAGTGCCGCTGAACTCTTCTCCCTTAAGAAGCGGTCAAAATGAGGTGAAGCCATGAGCACGGAGGGAGACGACAATGTAGCGGGAGCAGCAGTGACAAGCTCTGCAGACATTCAGCGTTCAGTCCCCCAGTTAGGCAAAGTCACAATCAGCGAAAAAGAGTGTCTTGGCTTCCAGTCAATGAAGACAAGGGCTGATGCATTTAATATACGAAGAAACATTCGCTGAAACCCGGGGCCATAAATCATTATCTAAAGCCCTTTCACTGCACAGTTCTCTTCTTTAATTTACCCTCCCTCCTTGTGGCTCAGATCACTGAGGAACTCACTGTGAGCATTGTTCTTGCTGCCAGCTCACTTGGCATATCTAGTTTTATTTAGAGTCCTCCGGCTGTTTGGCAGGGGGATGGAATAAGCGGTGTTAAAGGTATTTATGAGGTTGTCCTCAAATAACCTTTTCTTAAATCAACAGTTTGACTAATGCATGTGACAGTAAACTTGATGTTGGCAGCGGCTATGAAGAAGCTGTCTCTATGACTGATGTTGGCCGTGACAGCTGCCAAGACAACATGTATTAATTACAGTAGCTTTTTAACAGACTGCCTGCTCTGAAAGACAATGTTTGAGAGACACCTAAATGACTGCACTTTTAATCATCACGCAGCCACAAATAAAATACATACGCTTGATATGGTTAAAGTGTATCAGCAGCAAGCATTCTGTGCGGGAGAGTCTTTACTACACTGGGACACAGACTGTGTTCCCTAATTGTCCCTGCTGTTTGTTTTTGTTCCATCTTTAGTGGTTCAGGTCGCCTCATGAGTGTGAAAGTGTGATTTATTTTTTGTAAATGCCTTTTTCATGGAAGATACTTTGACAGGTTGCATTAGGAAAAGCACAGGTGTAATTCTCAAATGGTTCACACACAATCTGACAACGCCAACAGTCTGCTTATATTCTGAAGTCACGTTAAATCACGGGAGTTTCTGTGAACTCCCAAATCCTTAGATTCTCCTCCCTGAAATGGTTTGATAAAATGCCAAGTGTGTGCTTTCCCACGATTAAAATACGTTGAGAATTGGGGGTTACGAAGTTTGTTGTGTCTGTGGTCTCCCACGTTTTTTTTAAATTTTTTAAAGTTTTTGAAAATCCTCTCGTGAACTGAACAGAGCCATCATCAGTGTTATTAGTAACCTGTGCTTTTACTGCTGAAGAATGCTGCCTGCTGAGAGACCACAGCAATTATACAGGTTAAAACGGCCTTAAACATCCCTCATTGTCCTCAATCTCTGCTTTATTTATTTACTTTAATTTACTTGAAAGAGACTCTGCACTGTTTCTGAGCTATAAGCTCATTTACATATGCCGTCCTTGCAGGGAACAGAACTATTCTGTAACAAACAGCGGTAGTTGGTTAGTTAATTAGTAACAAACAAACATGGCTTCAACTTTGTCGGTGTAGCTATTTGTAACTATATTTCATTAGAAAATGAAAAATCATTTGGTTGAAAATATGTCCACACATGACCTACAGGATATTTGGCATTTCAGTACAATTGATATTTTCTCTTTTAAACTCTCCCATGATTCATTGCATCTACCTGTAGCCAGTGTTGCCAGCTTAGCGACTTTGATTAGATTATATATTCAGACCCCTCTAGGGACTGTTCTTCTGGTGTTTTTGGAGTCTTTTGGAGACTTTGACGTTATTAAAACTTCTCAGCGAAACAGCGTGTGCTGCCGTGGGGCCCAGGAGGTCCAGTCCAGTTACAGTTAAAAATGTTCAAACCAAACCAGACTCAACAAAACTAATATAAAAACTTGAGAAAACAAACAAACAACACAAATAACCTGCCAGTGTGTGTCTTTTGGTAACTTTTGCTGAGTTGACAGAAGAAAGTTCATTTGTGGTCATAGTTATGACGTGTTTTTTTTTTACTCACTTTCTGTCTGTCCCACCACATTAACAATCTCTCCTACAGCGTCCATTACAATTAAATACACATGGCCAATTATGCAAATTAGGCGATGACGTAATTTATAGGGCAGCCACTGGAGGACATGGGCAGCTGCACCTAGCAGGACTTCTCCTCTTAAAGACAAAAAGGTATGTGATTTAAAACGGTTTTCTCCTTCACTTTCTTGTCAAGCCCATGTTTAATGTGTTTAAGTGAGTAGGTTTGTTTAATTTACAGTGAATTCTGCTCTACAGTTTAATGAAATTGTCTCATTTAGCACTAATTAACTAAGGCTAGCTTAGGTAACCTTCGTCTAGCTAGTGATTATTTGCTGGCATTAGTGTCACGTGTCACTGTTTTATATAATATTAATAATATGGACTGTACTGTTTTTATTTTATTTGAATGTTAGTGTCAACAACACAGTACATAATGTAAGAAGTGAAAATATCCATAGTTCATGGACAATGAACTTTTGGTTTTCAAACATTCTGACATTCAATGGAAATAAATAATAGAGTAGAATAGTCAGATTAAAGTTTTATATTATCAAACATTTGTTTGCAGATATTTACATATTTGTGGAGAATAGTTGTTTGCGGCACAGCAGCCCAGAGGGTCATCAGAGGACTTGCAGTCTCGCATCCAAAACCTCATACTGAGCCTTTGGTGGATTTTCTTTTTTCTGACTAATCTTGTTTTAATAATGGAGTTGTACTTGCTTTACTTGTATTGGCCCCTGTGGATTGTTTCTAAAACAAGCTCCCCTGTGGTTTTAACCATTAACAGAACAATAAACACACTAAATTATTATTGTGTGTGTGTGTGTGTGTGTGTGTGCGCGCAGTACCTCAGGTGTTCTCTCTCTCATATTGACTTTCTTTCTGGAGCCACAGGAATCCATTTGATAATATTTAAACTATACACTGTTTCACTTTTTTTTGACAAAGAACAGTGAGAGAACAAAACCCTCTTATCTGGGAAAGTCTGTTTCCTCTTGTCAATTGATTATGTTCACACAAACTGTATTAAATCTGACATTGTGTTGAGTGACATACTTTTATGATATACTAATGAATGCCCCTTATTTTGGTAACCATTGGTAATAAAATGATCTCCAGGTGAATGATTCAACGTTGTTTTCTTCTCTCTCTATGTCCTGTTTCTGTAGGTTTCACACGAGAAGTGGAGCGGCTTTGGTAAGTCCATTCTAGCTTTGCGATGTTATTATAGTTAATCCATTAATTGTATTGGTAAGGCTGCAACAATCAGTTATTTATGTTCTCGATCAATTGTTTAGTTGTTTTGTCCATAAAAGGTGGTGATGAAGGTGATCTGTGTTTTTTCAAACCTCAAAATGGAGACTTTTCTGACCACAAACCAAAGAGTCTTCTTACTGTCATATCAAAAAAAAGATAGACATTTTTTAAATAACAAACACACAATACAGCTTTAATCAATTATAAATAAAATGACACACACCTAAAAGGCTAATTCTGGAGAAATGAAAAGTAATGGTACCTAAATTTTACATATTGTACCTGCAATATTTGGGACCTATAAACCTCTGAATATTGCTAAAATTGACCTGTCAACGTGTGTGTGTGTGTGTGTGTGTGTGTGTAGAGTTCATGTGTTTTTGCTGGTTCACTCCGCAGTACTCAGCCTACACTCGCACCTCTGACTTAAACGGTCATGCTTGCTGTGCATGTAATATGAAAATGTGTAGCTTTCCCATAAAGAGGAGCCGAGCTGTCAGAGGTTTTCAGATGTGTAATCTGCTGTGAATTCTGACAGTGTTTAGTGTCACACATCCAGAATCAAGTAAACAGATGCCGTGAGACCTCATATTTCACAGAAGAACACAACAATAAAAAAAAACCTGCTGTCGCACATAACTTACCCTCTAATGAGACATCAAACATGAGCGCAACATACAGTGTCTTATACTGTATCTCTTGCCACTATTATGTCACGTATAGTATGACTGATCAATCATTGATGAAATTATGTCTAATTTATGCAAATAAAAAGTATTTTTTCAATTGCAATTCACCATTTTCCATGTCCACTGACAAGCACCTGAATAGGTATGTCTGTTTATCACCTGTGGAGGGCAGCATCAGGCTTAGGATGCATCAAGGCTGCCTGCAGCATTAACAGGAGAGTAAGAATAGGAGAGGGAACAACAACACACCAGTCTGTGCTGTGTGGCTGAAAACCTCACTACACATCCCACAGTTTGGCTGCTTTTTAGCTCTGAATCTTCAGAGTTGAAGCTGCTTCGCTTTACGCTTTACGCTCAGAACAGACTGAGCTGTAACATTTGGATCTAGATGATCAAGAAGAGTCGCAGAAAAGGTAAATGAATGTTTTGGAGCACCATTTTGTGAGAAAGTGTGAACATGAAGGAAGTGGGTCATAGGCACACTGAAGTATCATGGACTGATCACCTGATCTGTGTTGTGTACAACTGGGCTGAACAATTCGATTTAATAGTGATTTGTTCTCTGGAAGTCACGATTCAGGTCTGTATTTCAGTTGTGGTAAACTAAAAGTATTCCCTCTTGAGATCCCATCAAAATATGAACTATATTCTAAAGCAAAACACTGACATTTCAACTCTGCGTCAGATATTGATGGTGTATACAGCATATTTACATACAGTATATGTACATTGTAATGTTTAACCTTGCACCCCTCTGTATGTAGTAGTTACTGTAACAATGACATATGTGCCTTTTTTTTAATCCTATCAGTGTTTGGAAATGTTGAAATCTCAGCCAATTTAAACCAGCCTAAACATTTTAACATTAGGCATGTTTAAATTCCATATTTTATCCCAGTAACAAGAGTAAAAACAAAATAAAAAGACTGATTATATATGTATATTTAATAAATAATACAATAATATATACTACTGTGCAAAGGTCTTAGGGTACCAATAGACGTGTCGTTTTAATGACTGTGTATGCGGTTTTAAAATAACACATTATTTTTCTTCTACAGGGTAAAGTGTCAAGTATTTAAGACGTTTGTGCAGCGCCGTATATAATGTAATAATAAAGACTATAAATGAAAAAAGATGAAATAAAAAAAATAGTCTAATCACATGACTGATATTCCCATTATACCCGAGTCCTGTGTTCTGGTCAACAAATATGCATATTTTGTCACAGCAGACATTTTGACTCGTCACACTTGGAAAAGCACAGGTTCTAAATGATCAAATCAGTGATGGCAGAATTCCATTTAACTGCTTTAATTTCATGCTCTTGGTTTTTGTGCACACTCGCTCACTCTCCCACTGCCATGGCTTGCTGGGACATTGCCTAGTAGACGCTGGATGTGTGTATCTATAACACATTACCAGGTTTTTAGCCAACATTGGAATTGTTAAAAAAAAACAAAAAAAAAAACAGATAATCAGCACTATTCAAAGCTATTTGAGAAAAAGTGGGATGAACCTGCAACTTACTGTAGGAAATCAACAGTGACGAGATTTAAATGACAGTTTCTTCTTCATAATATGCCGACATATAGACTGATATGGATATATTTACTGTAAGCTTATTTTAGTCCATTTGTCATTCTAGCTCTAGTATAATCACATCACCAACTTAATGTGTGACAGGCTGTGTCCCCACAAAACTCTGAGAAACTGTGAGAAAGCGGTAGCGTACCACTCGCTTTCTCCCATGCTGGGTTAGAGTAAGGAATAACCATAAATCACGCTCATAATTCACATAAGGTTTCATGGGGGAGCGTAAAGTAAAAATAACTGAGGAACAGCTAAATGGAACTGAGCAGTCATTAATGTTGTCACACTTGCATGTGCTTTCCTGCTTGGACATTGGACAATGGTTAAAGACCTATAGCTGAGAGAAGGTCAACTTAGTACTGAGCTGTTTCCTATAGTGATGCATTCACTGCTTGAGTTGAGTTGTTGGCCCCTGGTCTTAAAGTGAGCTAGACGGGTTTTTGCAATGGTAGAAAACACATCAGGTTGATGCACATAATAGAAACAAGCCTAACTTGAGATCGCAGATTACTTGGTGAATTCGATTCTATTTAAATCACAAGGTCAGATCAGTTACCACCGGGCAGGATTCTTTAATTAAGAAAACAAATCCACCAGTGATTGAAGCAACTATAGTCTAGCATCCATGCTAAGTGCCCTCTCAAACATACATCTACTTCAACAGAGTAGCTTATTAGAAAGGAGATATGGTACTACTATCTCTTATTATGTTCACCAACAGACTTCAACTTGAACTATACTTCCACAGGGTAGTATACTGGGGCCTGAATGTTTTTATATCATAATAATGGTGGAACTATTTTATTTTAATTGTAGCACCTGTCAGTGGAAAATATGGCTTTAAAGTCCTTCATCAAGATGCATACATTTAAATAGAGTTGCAACTAACGATTATTTTCATAATCGATTAATCTGTCGATTATTTTCTCGAGTCATCGTTTGGTCCATCAAATATCAGAAAACCTTAAATGTTGATCGTGTTTGTCAAACCTGGAAATGATGAGGTTCTCAAATGTCTTGTTTTGTCCACAAACCAAAATGATTGACTTTTAATGATTTCTTTGTTATCCAGAGCAAAGACACATTTAAGAAGCTGAAACAATCAGAAATCTTGTTGTGATCATGAACAAAGCTTCAAACCGATTAATCGATTATCAAAATAGATTAATCATCGATTCATCGCTTCAGCTCTACATTTAAATGATCAGACTGAGATGTGCTTGACCGCATTAAATGACTTTATGGTTATAGGATTATAGGATGGTTGGATACAAATTCCTTCTGTACATGGTGTAAATGTAATCAGTAAAATCAGCTCTAGATACATGTATTGACTATCCAGAAAAGTAACCTCTCTATACACCTAAGTTGTTTACAAATTGGAAAGAGCTTTGTTCAAAGTTGCAAAATTAGGGTAACATTATTATTATTATTATTATTATTATTATTATTATTAGGTCCAGCCACAAACACTTGGTTATGAAAATCACCAGATTATGTCTCACCGCTGAGAGACTACTTGTCTACTTAAAGACTTAAATTTAATTCAGAAGGTTACTTGGCGAAACACATTTTGGTGCAGCAATACCTTGGTCTACCCCCAAATGTGGAATTTGCTTTTAACAGTTTATTGAGTTTACGACAACTTGAGAAGTTTGAGCATTGAGGCTGAGTTACTTGTTGCTTTCTTGTCATCGTTTTGTTGTTTATGTTGTGATGTGCAATTTTATTGCACATCACAACATTTTATTTGCTTTATTGTGTTTTATGCCCTGTCTAAGTTTTAAATAACTACAACACAGTTCTTTCCATCCAATAAATACATAGGTCAGTTTACAGTATTAATTCAATGTAACAAGCAAATCGACTGTATTTTATTCAACCAAGGTTTCCATGAAATATGGGGCATTTCAAAGCCTTTTAGCAGAACAGGATGAAGAGCATTGTTTGAGTGTAATATAGGTATGAGAATTTCACCATTCATGCGGTGTCCTTGACTCACGGCTGTCACTTTAGTTTATAGGTCAATAGAAGTCACTGTCGGCAGAACAATGCTGGGAAATGGCAGGCTTTACTTTTTTCTTTTTTTACAAAATAACCAAGATGAAGCAGCTTAAAAGTCAGGATGGAATGAGGCCCAAGATGGATCCCTGAGAAATGCCACCCTCCAAAACAACTGTGGCTTTTTGAATTTTACAAAGCTAGTAGGAGAAAAATAATAAAACAAATCAGACATGTGATCCAAATGATACCAGTTAACCCTTATTTGTCTCAAATACAAACAAAAAGTGTCTTTCTGTGAAAATAATTTCATAAATCAGAATGTAGCAGGACTTACTGTATTTGTGAATTTTACAGTGGTAATGGGAGCAACCATATTATGTTTGGGAGGACATTTTATATAATGTTCAATTAATGTTTTCATAAGCATAAAATCACATTGATTTAAAGCAAGGTGGACCTCTTCCACAAAGTATTAACTGTTCTGTTACCTAAAAGTCTTCACAGGTTCTTCACTTTAAAGGGCGATGTGAGTGGAGGTGGTGAGAGGGGGGTTATTCAACTTGTTGCAATACTTTATCCCATTAAAATGGTTTCTATTATTATTTTGATGTTGAGGAGTGAAGATAATGAAAAATATGTATTAGCTCTGTATAGTTTTACAAAAGGTCTTATATCTTAGTCTTTGTGTTGTACAAACCTTAAATAAAAAATATTATACAAATAATAATAATAATTCAAACTTATGGAACCTTAGTGTCTCTATGACCTTTTTATGTGGTATCTATCTCCTCTTTATATGCCAATTCATGATATAAGCCCAGTTGGATTCTAGAGGTGGATGCATAATGTATATTATTCTTTTAACAGGCGCTTCCTGTCACCGCTGCCCTGCTGGCTGGAGACTGACCGAGGCAGAAAAATGCATTTCCAACTGGTAAGTGATCTCGTCTTTTTCCTGTCATACCAGTGATTTGTTGAAAAATGTTTTCCTGTTGCCTTGATCATTTTTGTCATCTTAAAGTACTAAATGCTGTTAATATGGGTTTGATTTTCCCACCAAAACATTTTTATTCGTCGCGTACGAAAATAACATGTGAAATCTGTTGAATCTTGGATGAAATATACTGTATTATTTTGTGTTTGCTGGAGAGAAAGAGGGAGAGAGTGGAGAGAGAAGGGCAGGAGGGATCCGCATTCGCCCGAGATACTTGAATGAATTTGAAGAATAGGTTTTTACATGCAGAGCAGTCACAATACTGAGCCCTGACGCGCAGACACTACCAGCCTCTATTCAAATAAAGCACACCTGCTTCATTGGACAGATTTTAAACTCTTATTTCAGGAAGAGTGTCCAAACAAATCCGAGTCCAGCCATGTCAGTTTCTCTGCCAGTAGGAATCTATCTGAATCGGAAAATAACGTTGAAGAACTTGGCGTACGTGATACGTTAGTGACGTTTCCTCTTTTTTTGTCTACTTCAGTCCTATTTTAGTCTTTGCCATGCAGACAGTGTTTCTAATGTAGAACATTTACTTCTTTAAAATTAATTAGGGCAATCAGCTGATTTAGCAAATTGCCAACAAACAGAAAACACAACATTTTTTGAAAGTAAAGAATTAGGACCAAGTCATTTATAATGCTTTCCCCA